>NC_051428.1:5806936-5811936 GCF_015228065.2 Penaeus monodon | reverse complement strand
CTCCTTTTCTATTTATTTTCTCTTTTTTTATATTAATTTCCCTCTCCTCTTTTATATCTATTTTCCCCTCCCTTTTACATTTATTTTCTCCATTCTTATACTTACCTTCCTCTCCTTTTATATTCACGGTCCCTTCCCTCCCTTCCTCCTCCCCGCTCCTCCATCTCCTTTTCCCAATCAGTCCTCCGCCTTTCGCCCTGCCAGGTAGTCCGCGTGCTGAGTTGTGCCGCGGCTGAGCTCGACATGTACCTCGTCGTAAACCTCGCTGAACAGGTGCCTTGTGAACCCCAGACGAACCCGCGTGAACGCCTGAGGGGGTTCGCTCCCGAGTCTACGAAGGGCCTTGGGGAGGAGCTCGTTGGAGGAGGAGGGAGAGGGGGAGATCCTGAAGGAGAAGGAGAAGGGTGAAGGGGGGAAAGATAGAGAAGGAGAGAGAGAGCCTAGCGAAGGGGGAAGGAGAGATCCTAATAAAAAGGTAAATATAGATCCTAAACAAAGGGGAGAGAAGAGGGACCTTGGAGAAGGAGAAGAAACGAGGGATCCTGAAGGAGGAGATGGAGGAGCACCCCGCGAATGCCTTGACTCGGGATTTTACGTCTTCAATACGGAGGTTGTGTTCGATCGAGCGGGCGTCGTGGTGGCCAAGTGAGTGCGTGCCGTCGCGTTCGTGTTCGATTGGATCCTGTTGGTGTTATCATTATTATTAGTAGTAGTAAGTAGTAGTAATAGTAGTAGTAATAATATTAGTAGCAGTAATAGCAATAGTATGTGTATTTTATATGTAATTTGTAGTAGTAGTAGTAATAGAACAGTTATGTTTTCATTATAATAGTAGTAGTAAGTAGTAGTAGAACAGTTTTTGTATGTAGTTATATTAGTAGTATTATATTTTATATTATTATATTTATTATAGTTAGTAATTTTATTATTTTATTATAATTAGTAGTAGTAGTAGCAATAGTAGTAGCAGAATCTTTGTTATTGTTGTTATAGTATATATTAAAAATTTTATTTATTATTATTATTATTAGTAGTAGTATTATAGAATTTATTGTTATTTTATTATGTATTATTATTTATTATATATATTATTATAATTCATTTTATATTTTGTTATTTGTTATTGTTGTTGTTGTTGTTGTTGTTGTCATAATTATCAATATTATTTAAAATTATTATTACTGTCGTCCTAATTGTTTATTATTAGTATTATCATCGTCACTACTATTATTGTTATTGTTATTATTATGGTTATCATCATTCTTAGTATTACCATCATCACTAGCATTTTACGAAAGAATCGCACACACACACACACACACACACACACACACACACACACACACACACACACACACACACACACACACACACACACACACACACACACACACACACACACACACACAACCTTCTCACAACGAACAATCTCGCACGAAAGAAAGAAAAAAACTCATCACGACCCACACGTGACAAGCAGGTACCACCCATACCACACCATTTCCTCCCCAGATACCATAAGAAATCCCTCTACCTCGAGCCGGGCTTCACTCCGGGGTCACAGGACGATAAGGAAGCCATCTTCACTACCGATTTCGGGGTCACGTTTAGCTTGCAGGTACTGACTGACTGGTGTGTGGTATTACGAGATGGGGGTCGGGTGGGAGGGTCTAAGAATCGTTAGGGTATGAGGGGGTTGTTCGATGTTGCGGCTGGTGTTGTCTTCTGGAACTACTGGTGTTGTGTGGTTTACTCGTGCTGACGATGGCGTTGCGTTTTTCATTCTTGTATTTATCGGCTTCCTTAATTACCTTCCTAGTGCGTCTCTTCTTCATTGTTTTATTTTCTTCTGCTTCTGTTTTTCTTTTTATCTTTTACTTCTTCCTCCCCCTCCCTCCTCCTCCTCCTCCTCCTCCTTATTATTATTATTATTATTATTATTATTATTATTATTATTATTATTATTATTATTATTATTATTATTATTATTATTATTATTTTTATTATTAATTTCCTCTTCCTCCACCTCATTCTACCCCCACTCCTCCTCCTCCTCCTCCTTCTTTCTCTTTCTCCACCTCATTCTACCCCCACTCCTCCTCCTCCTCCTTCTTCCTCTTTCTCCACCTCATTCTACCTCTCCTCCTCCTCCTCCTTCTTCCTCTTTCTCCCCTTCTCTAATACCTTATATGGCCTCCAACCGTCCCCTATAGCCAGACCTATCCCAAGCCTACGCAAGGCTTGACTCGGGAATTTCTCTCTTTTCTCTCTCCTCGGATCTCTCTCTCTCTCTCTCTCTCTCTCTCTCTCTCTCTCTCTCTCTCTCTCTCTCTCTCTCTCTCTCTCTCTCTCTCTCTCTCTCTCTCTCTCTCTCTCTCTCTCTCTCTCCCTCCCTCTCTCTTC
This sequence comes from Penaeus monodon, assembly GCF_015228065.2. Lineage (NCBI taxonomy): Eukaryota > Metazoa > Arthropoda > Malacostraca > Decapoda > Penaeidae > Penaeus > Penaeus monodon. Next base: position 5,809,533 of record NC_051428.1, on the reverse strand, counting down.
CACTTTATCTGCCTGACTGTCTATTTGTCTCTCGCTCTCTCTGGCTTGACGTGAGCGAGTCTCAACTGCAGACTCCCTGTGTTTTATGTTCTAAATTCTCTGAATATCCCGTAAGTTTACCCCTTTTCCATCTCGCTTAAGAGCTATTGAAACGTTTACTGTTAATATTATAAATGTGTGTGTGTGTGTGTGTGTGTGTGTGTGTGTGAGTGTGTGTGTGTGTGTGTGTGTGTGTGTGTGTGTGTGTGTTTGTAAAATATTACTGTTACCACTTCAAATAGTCTATTTATCAATATCTAATGGAATAAAACGATATCTCAGCACTATCCAATATCACTAATTCAATATTCAGCAGTTACATGATACGTTCAATAAACCCACACGATCAAGTGCTCACGAGAACGCTTTATAAAAAAAAAAATAATAATAAAATAAACAATAAAAACGTACAGCGTAACCACAAGTACCAAATCAACCATAATAAATACAAGAAAAAAGACTAAATGCTCATGTGGTTTAAATACATAGAATATCCTCTTTTCAGGTGTGTTTTGACATTCTCTACGGGGGACCAGGAACAAGCAATGTGGTCGAACGAGGGGTCACCGATGTTATAATGAGCAGTTACTGGGTGGATGAGCTGCCTTTTCTTACCGGTATGTTGTTATTTTGTGTCTTCGTAATTGTCGCTAGTCTGTTTAGGAATTAATTCAGCCATTCGTTAATTCGTTCGTTTTTTGTGTGTGTTTATGATGTGCTTAGTGCAATCTCATATAGTGTTATATTAAAGGAGCCTAAATTTCATAAAAAGGATACAAACATGCATATTAAGTTTTTGCAGTGTCGTAGCTAAACATTTAAGGTTCAGGGGCAAGGTCCCTTAAAAGATTCCATATATTTTTTTGTTTGTGTATATATATATATATATATATATATATATATATATATATATATATATATATATATATATTATAATCGGGCGTCATTTGGAGGCCCACTCCATTGGGAGATCCTCTTAGAGTCGCCGGTGACTGGCTGTATATTGCCAAATATTGCGGTCATAATATACTTTTAGAATAATAGTATTATAGTACTGCTTAGTGCTGACTATTGTACCAATATCATATCGACGAGTGTTGGCCTACAGCTCCTCAAATGTGGCAGAGCTGGAGCGAGGGGCTGGCCGTCAATCTGGTGGTCGCCAACTTCCACAGCCCGGAAGACGGCGCTCTCGGCTCCGGCATATTCCGCGGTCTAACTTCGCAAGAGAGCCTGTACACGTACGACCCCAACGGCGGGACCAAGCTTCTGGTTGGGGAGGTTGTGAGTCGTGGCGCCACACCGCTGAGGACTTCGACTGGCCGCTACGACGACGCTACGACGCCCGAGGGAACGACGGGGGTGGGCAGTGATGTTACTGTGAATCAGTCGTCCTCCCAAGCAGTTCCTGTGAGAGAGGAAGTTGCCTTGGGCGTCCATCAGGAAGCGTCTTGGATCCCCACCGATGACGGGGATGTTGAGGCAGAAGAGAGGAATGCCCAACCCGAGGCAGAAGGAAGGGAAATCCTCACCGGTTGGTTCTTTTTGCACGAAGACCTTGGGCGGTATTCAAATCACGCGCTTGAGAGAGGGGACGGTGTAATGGAGAGGAGTCTTTGTCACAACGACAGTCTCTGTTGCTCTGTGACGTATTCCTTCCCCGCCGATCCCACGGACGAGTCTTCCTTCCTGCTCCTAGCGTACAGTGGCGTGGCGGAGAAAGGAGATGGGGCGTACTCACTATTTACACAAGTCTGCGCTGTCGTGTACTGCTTGAACGAAAACGTGACGTCCTGCGCGCGCATCGAAGAAAACGGGGCTCCACAGAAAACGTCTTTCCGCGCTCACAACCTCACGGGGGACTTCGATACTCCTTACATATACCCTTCCGTGTTCACCCAAGAGCTCGAGCTCGTCGACATATCTCTGTGGGACTTCGAGTCTTCGGTTTCAAGTGAGAAGATGGTGACGAGTACGCTGGTTTTGCACGAGGAACTAGATTACCTGCTGTCACTTCGACTATTTGGACGTTGGTTCGATAGGGACCCTTAGTATATATGTTTGGTTTATACAATTCGATTTTTGTCGCATTCATAATACGTCTATGATCACTTAAGCACTCGTGCCGGAGCAGCCAAGAAATATAAAAGGCAATTAAATAACATGCAGCATAGTTCCCAAGTCGTTTCATTATTTCATTGTCAGTATTAGTTCAGTTTAATGATTATCGCAATTAACATGCAACAACATGCAATTGATTACAAATAATTTTCATGACAATCATTAAACTATATATATATATATATATATATATATATATATATATATATATATATATATATATATATATATTTTTTTTTTTTTTTTTTTTTTTTTTTTTTGGGGGGGGGGGTTATGAATAATACAAACATGTTCAAACATATATATATAGACACATACATTGAAATACACATTTACAGATATTTAGTAGAGGTCATGAAATCGTGTCGCATCTCATTGTTCTTGATTTCTGACATAACGCCATTTTTTTTTTTTTTTTTTATCATTATCACCCTAAA
>NC_051428.1:5794436-5796936 GCF_015228065.2 Penaeus monodon | reverse complement strand
ATATTTGCTCCTTCATTATCTATCCATTATATATGCAAATTCACTTTTTTTTCATCTCGTCTTGTCTTCACCACCTCTTGTCTCCCGTGTGCCCTCAGGCGAGATGTCTTCCTTGGAGCGGCTGCAGCAGATACATCGCCGCATCAACATCCTGAAGACGTCCCCTGATGTCATGGCAAATTACTTCGCCCTTGACCTCATTTCCAACCTCCTCCCAGCTGCCCTCGCCCGCCGTGCCCTCAACACCCACGGGGTCACGATGGTCTCGTCTAACATGCCCGGTGAGGAAGAGGGTAGATGGAAAGAGGAAATGGGAAATGCTTCTTTTATCTCTTTATTTCTCTCTCTATATCCTCTCTCTCTCGCGTATTCATTCATTCAATGATTCATTTATCCATTCATTCACTCACGCCTTCCCTCCCTTCCATTCATTCATTCTTCTCTCTCTCTCTCTCTCTCTCTCTCTCTCTCTCTCTCTCTCTCTCTCTCTCTCTCTCTCTCTCTTTCTCTCTCTTTCTCTTTCTCTTCTCTCTCTCTCTCTCTCTGTATCTTTCCACACACTTTTCTTGTTCTTGTTCATGACCTTGTCGAATATAGGGTTCTTGTGTGTGGAAATATTAAGAGAATAAATATACCCGCGACTGAAGCGATAAATAATTTCCATCACTAATTTAGCGTTTTATTTGACTCTGTTGATAAGATAATTTCTACAAAGTCTTTCTTATACACAGCCTTATTATCCACACATTTATGTTATTATTGTTTAATCCGGGAAAGAAATTTTCTACACACAGCCTTGTCTCAGCACTCACGCCCCCTCCCACACCCCCACCCTCCACTAAAAACAAAAAAGAAAATAATAATAATTATTATAATAGTAATAATGATAATAATAATAATAATAATAATAATAATAATAATAATAATAATAATAATAATAATAATAATAATAATAATAATAAATGGGTAACTGATAAAAGATGTTTTCTATATACAGCCTTGTCTCAGCACTCACCCCCACCACCACCAAAAAAAAAAATAATAATAAAAAATAAAAATAAAAATAAATAAATAAAATAAATAAAAAAGAAAAGAAAGATTACCGTCATATTTCTCAACCTCATGCGCGTCCCAACATGTCTCTTTACGGCCTGTGTGCTGGAAGTTTCACCTCAAGAAGCCTTATGTATGCGTATATGGTCTTCTGTTCTGGTGTAGATGCTCGTGGTGATAATTACGAGAAAAAAAATTATACTGGATTGCATTTGCAGGTTCTTGCTATATTTCTCTTTGCAATATGTGATGTTGATGTGTTATGATGGTTTTTTTTTTCTTCTTTTTCGTCAGGTCCCAAAGAAGCAATCAGACTCTTCGGTCAACGTGTGGACGATTTAATGTTTTGGATTCCTAATAAGAGCAGAACAGGTAATGGAGACAGACACGAATGCAAGAGCGTGTTTGTGTGTGTGTGTGTTGTTTGTGTGTGTGTGTGTGTGTGTGTGTGTGTGTGTGTGTGTGTGTGTGTGTGTGTGTGTGTGTGTGTGTGTGTGTGTGTGTGGTTCCCAAACTTTTCCAGGCTGGCGCTCCCTTGGCTTCCGGGTGGATTTCTAACCTCCCCCCCCCTACTCATACACACATGCGAACACACATTTTGTGTGTGTGTGTTTCAAATTGAAAACAAGATTAAGCACAGTTTTCATACGTGTTCCTTTACCTTTTAATGACGATGACATTTTATTTTTCATTCAGATTTTGTAAAAAAAAAAAAAAAAAAAAAAAAAAAGCAACAAGTTACTTATTAACTGCTCCTAATCCCCCCCCCCCCCTACCACCTCCTTTTGCGTCACCGCCCCCTCCCCCAGATCTTTCCAGCGCTCCTCGGGGGGGGGGGGAGTCAATTTGTTTGGAATTTAGAAGTTTAATATGATAATATGTCAGTAAGTTTAATAGTATGACCTTAAAATGACCAAAAAATGCTGTATAAAAAGGCTGGCATGATCGAACTGCACACCCACCTTTGAAATTACGCTGTTATTTGGATATTTTACCAAGAGGAGAAAAAGAGAAAATGTAGAGACATCTTTATCATAAATATTTTTAATCTATCCAGTTGGTCAACGCTACACATAGTCCCATAAACAAAACCTTAACTTCTGGATACTACCGTCCTGCATTTTAGCTATTATTATTCACTCGCGAATTTTATTCATTCGTTTAAAGGATGTTTCCAGCCATTTCGAGACCCTAGATACTTTTAGAAACAGCTGACCCTGCTTGTTTTCGAATGAATCTCCTTTTCAACATGCATTTGCCTCTAGCTTTAACGCGCCATTCCCTCCCCGTCTGAAGGCCTGGGTGTGTCCATGCTCAGCTACTGCGGCCGAGTGCGCTGCGGCCTCAACGTGGACTCGGCGCTCATCCACAACGCCGAGTTTGCCCAGGAGCTGATGGACAACATGGCAGCCGAGGTGGAGCGCGTCCTCGCGGATCTGGCGTCGTC
>NC_051428.1:5779436-5784436 GCF_015228065.2 Penaeus monodon | reverse complement strand
ATATTATGGGAGCCACCACAATTGGCACATGTGCATGACTGAGCAGAGCAATTTGACCATAACCGGACTGGGGACATAGAAGGCAATGAGCTGTGGAGCAAGTGTTTGGCAGAGTGGCTAAAATGCCAACATTTCTGACATTGATGGGACGAATAGTGTGGCACTGTACTTCCACTGCATCATAGTCAATGAGGCAGGCAAGCAGGTAGTTTTCAGTCTGAGAAGTCTTTGTCAAGGACAGGGCAATCAGTCAGGGATATGGAAACAGTTCCAGTACAGTATTAAAGGTAGGAGTGAAGTTGAGCAGGAATAGGTTTGCCAGTGAGGTCAGTCAGGGTAGTAAGTGCACAAGCTTGGGCCTCGGATGCAACTGTAACAAGGCATGAACAATTGGGACGACTGAGAAAGGAAACTTTGCCTACTCTTTTTTGAGACATTGTTGGAAGAGAAGGGTATTGTCAGAGTAAGGGGCCGTAGGGGGAATCACAAAGACTCGAATCCCAACGTCTGGGCCAAAGAGACTACTCAAAAGGTTTGCAGACTTGGGAGCATAAGAAGGACAAGGGCGGGAGGAAGTGGGGGGGATGTGGAGCGAGACAGTACTGTGGGAAGGACAAAAGGGAGGACAATAAGAATGAAGAGTAGTAATAAGGCAGGAGGAGGCTGACAATGAAGGATCTGTATCTATATCTTAAGAAAAATGTGTTTTTCCACAAATTCAAGGAATGGGGAAATCAGGCACGGCCACTGGGACCTACTATTTGACTCTTTGGTGGCTGAGCACTTGTAGATTCATCTGTGTGCCACAAAATTTACTAAAAACTACACTGGACAGTACATAAAACCCCTGGTCAATACGTCTACATGACCTAACTTTGAAGTATCCTTAATCTTTTAAGAATCCTCAATACGAGCTACATTTCCATCTCTGAAGTACCTTTATTAAACAGGAAAATGAAACTTGCGGGAAACTACATCATTAAGTCTTTATTGACTGTTTTTACACTTTATAAATTACAAATGGTCAATCACTCTCCTCTACAACTGCTATTTGGTCTCTACTCTTGTCTCCAATTTTACATTTTCATTGTCAAAAGCTAGTGATAAAAGAAATACATTTCCACTGTTGATGATATGAAACAAATTCATAAATAATGACAATATGGAAAGATGCAAAATATTGTTTGTTTTCGGTCTTCCGTTTATTTTATTTTTATTTATTTTCTTCAACATATTCTAGAGCAGCATATGTGCTTATTTTCCAGCATTTTCGGAATAAAGAAAAAAAAAAAAATGCAAATAACTTTACCGAACATCAAAAATTAAACCACCTGCTACGTGCACGAGTAACCACCAGGCTTAGGGCTCCTAATTATACAGTAGAGCAAGTTAACCAAAGAGCATCTACTGTGTAATCTGTATACTAAACCGTGGTCCTTCAGCCTCCCTGCTTCACAATCCCTAACACAACCTTTTATTCATCTTTTTTTTATTTCCCAAATTTGGTCTCAAGATTTATTGCCATAACTGTATGGTATTTGTTTGTCTTTCTTTTTGTCCTTCTTCCACTTACTCCTCCTCCTTATTTCTTCCTCTTCTCTGCTTCCTAATTCTTCCTCTCCTCCTCCTCCTCCTACTCTTCTTCTTATTCTCCTCTATCTCTCTCTATTCATCAGCTTTATGCTATCTGATTAACAGGATGAAAATTTGTTCGAGAGAGAAAATATATATTTTTCAAAAAATATCTCATTTATGAATTTCTAAAAAAAAAGAAAAAAAAAAATCATAAGCATTAAAAAAAAGGAAAAGAATGAAAGAAAACTAATTACAACAACAAATGCTTGTGATCTGTCATTGCACAACAGAGAGGATCACGAAGTCTTAAATGCATGGCCCTTTTATGTTTCTCTTCAAGGTAAAGTCTCAACTTCCTTTTGACTTGATTTATTCATTTATCGTCTCTCATATAATTCACTAAGGGATAAACAAGACAATATTCATTCATTTTTGGGGGATATAAAAAATAAATGTCCCTTGGTCGGGGAAATAAGGTATAAAAATTGGTGCAAATTTGTTGATTTTTTGCTATAAATCTTTACATTCCAATCAATTTTGTAAAGTTAACTCAGGCATTCTTACCAGTCGTCTTTATTAAATCTGAGGGGAGAGTAAGAGGGCAGGGGGTGAGAGAGAAAGAACGAAAGAAAAAGAAAATGAAAGACAGAAAGAGGAGAGTGGGTGAGAGTTGAAAAAGAGAGCGGGAAAGTGCACTGATGAGAAATTAAGAGTGAGAGTGAGAGTGAGAGAGAAAGAGAAAGAGAGAGAAAGAGAGAAAGAGAGAAAGAGAAAGAGAGAGAGAGAGAGAGAGAGAGAGAGAGAGAGAGAGAGAGAGAGAGAGAGAGAGAGAGAGAGAGAGAGAGAGAGAGAGAGAGAGAGAGAGAGAGAGATTCCTTTCTCAAGCTACAGCTCATGATTATTAATTTACAAGTCAATACCAAAATCTCAAGAACTTCATCGAACTTCAACTAACAAACATGCACTCATTCACCGTAGAAATCAACATTCATACAACTCTTAGCAAACGACCAAAATATCTGAACATTCACTCTGCACATACAAAAGCTTCTCCTGATTTTCTCTCGGCAGCTAGACAACGAAAGAAGGCACAAGGGTTACCTATAATGTCCCACTCAGCCATTACGACCAGGGTGTACTCTGTAAAGACCGAAGAAAAAAGATGAAGGGAAAGGAGGAGGCAAGAGGAGGGGAGAAAGATGATGGCCCTCTCTTCTTTAACGTCATTTCACAAGAGAGGAAAAGGATGGGGAAAAATGAAGAGGAAAAAGGGAGAAACACAGAAAATCAGGCAGCTATCACAGTCCACTTCGCTTCTGAACATTAGGTAGCCTGTACCATGTTCTCTAGTAAGCAATGAATGACATTTTTGCAATCCCCTATCCCACCTTCAATTCAAATGGCAAAGAATAGCAAGACTTTTGTTTTTGTCTGTTTTTCTTTCTTTTTTTCTTTAAGAAATGAAATGTTGGGAGTAAAGAGCTGTAACTTTGGACACAATGTAACATTATCTATCAATTAATTTCCCAAAACAACCTTATGTGACCAATTCGTGTCTCTTCCGATAATTGTGACATGCTTCCAGTAATCTGCATTTACTGACGCATTATAAGCTATTCATATGAACAGTTTCAAACACTCTCTCATTTCCACTGAACCTAAAACCTCTCTCTCTAGCTTTCTCTCTACAAATGAAGAATAAGTAGAAAAACAAGGAAGAAAATGCATCTTATATACCAATTAAATATTTAAAACTCATCCCCTACAAGCTGTCTTTCAAATGCTTTCATAATAATGTCACATACAACATCATTATGTAAATACAGTTACCATCACCTCAAACCTTTTCACTTAATGTCTGGGTTTCATACAATGAAAAATACTGAAATTTTGTTCTCCATACATTACTTACCACCCATTTAATCCCGGAGGAAAATAACATATTTGTAATTTTGAATGAACACGAATGCATCTGGGGAGAAACATTAAATTCCTTTGATGTACTATGAAAAGTTAACTCCATTTTCTTAGAATATGTTTCCAAGTATCAAATACTATACTTTGTTAACAAAAGAGTTTGGTTCTTAACAAATGCAAAGTACACAGTAATTTAACGAGGCCATAGACTCCATACAAAATTGAACAAGTTGGACATCACTTTGCACATCACAATTGGCAATGATCAGCTGACTCCTCATGGAAAAACAACATACTCCACACACTCCAAGCCTTACAGGTATGTTCCCACATAATCTGGATTCAATTAATAACATTCTCTAGAGAAGTCATTAAGGATAAGATCTTGTCCTGTTTGTCTTTGAGGAAACAGGGAAGGAGGTGTGTGTTCTGGGAACTGAGCACAGGGCATGGTGCTTTTCCAGAATCAAAAACTTTAAAAAGTCCTTTCATTACTCATCACAGACATTATGCTAATTCACACAGTTATATGAAAAGCCAAAACTTATAGAACAGGGTACAAACTGTATAAAAACATACAACTTCAGACAGACATAAAAATGTGTCTTTATTATTTCTATTGATGTTACAAGGATTTCTCATTCAACTTTTATTTCATGCACTGCAATTTGCTGATGCGCTATCCCAGACATGACAACCTGTCATATTATCTACAGAGATTACCTTCAAATTCATTTCTTTATTTTTGTTCTCACACATTAACTAAAATACAATTTCAACATTTAACAACCTTGATAAAAATGATCATAAAAAGTTCTCACAAAACAGTATATTTCATATTAACTGTTAATAGCCTTTAATGGAGTCTAGACTGCCCCTATGACTTTTTGCGTCTTGTGACAAATCTAACGTCTCACCACGTGAACCTAGAATAGGGTTTGTATAAAAGAAACAACTAAATTGCACTTCTCCTTTTGTGACTACAACTGCATTCTTCAACTGAGAAGAGAATGCCAGTCACTCTGGATAATTTCAAACGTACACAGAGATGATCTTAGGAGTGGCCTGCACTTTCGATTGGCAATAATGAAAACCCAGTTCATAAGTGGGGTTAATCAGCTCGGGCCATTCCCCCCACCCCCTTCCCCACCCCCACCTTGGTGTTGTACATGCCTGAGGTGTTTGGTCTGACAGTTGCCTCACTGCGACACCGCTTGCACCTCTACAACTGGTGTCGCACTTGTTCCGTTGTTCATGGACATACTCTGTTGATCCTTATGAAACTTGTCCACCTGAAAAGGAAGTTGAAATTTATTACTACTATTGGCATCGAGATACACAGAAAAACAAACGGATAAAACAAGTACCTGCGTAAGATAGCACAAAAAGGGATCATTGAATTTTTGATACACATTGGGCAGAATTTGTGAGAAATTCAAATTACTAATTTTCCTAAAATGCCAATTGAAAGCTTCTGGAAGATCTACAAAAAATATATTTATTTCTAC
>NC_051428.1:5754436-5774436 GCF_015228065.2 Penaeus monodon | reverse complement strand
CAAGTCATTTTTGTTACAAAATGAATATAAAAGTAAAATAATGAAGCAAAGGTGTATTCTGGCAAACTGCATATTGTTGACATTTACAATTATGTAATTGTGTCTTTTCATGGGTTTAATCCCTTTACCAAAACACTTCACCACTTTCAATTTGCAGAAATTATCATAGGAGAAAACCATTTTGGAATTCATCAATCTATCAGTTTAAATAACATAAACCATCTTGTGTTTGGCCTTTCCTGTGTGCCTGAAAGCATAATCTTACCGTTAATAGGAATAACAGCAAAGTAATAATAATTTCTTGTACAATGACAAATAAGCTATGAAAAGGCATGAAAACAATAAACAAAATATGATAAACCTGACAAGACACAGTCCTGAAGCTAAAGCCAACAAACCTTCACCACACCTATTCTGGTAGGATTGAGCTTGTACACTTTCTTATCTATTTATCATAAAAAAAAAGAACCAGAAGGACTTTTCTGTCCTCCTTGAACTTTGTAACACGATGGCCATGGAAGGCAAGTATCACTGCACGAATATCAAGCTGGACTTCAAACTATATGTCTACTATCAGATCAAAGCTTCAATATGAATTTGCAAAGGAATTGAGAAAAAAATTTGTTTCAAAGGCCACTGCCTGTGACTTTACAACATTTGCTTAATTTTCTTTAAAAATCACTGTCAGCATTAGAACATCACTGTTTATAACTGCTGTGAATAAGGTCCATTTCATCTGAGTGAAACCTCTTGTTGATCATGAAATCAACACTAAATGATCAATCAAAAGGATGAAAGTTATCATTGTGACCAGCATTACCATGGTCCAGTGACTAAAAACCAAGGCTGACAAGCAAAAGAAGCACTCATTACTTGGCAGCGAAGACCAGCCCCTCGTGAGCGGCCTCGCCTGACCTTACACGACCTGCCACAACACACACAAACCCTCCCGAACCCGTGTCCTTCCTTTGCCAAACCACACACCGACACTGCCTCCGACGGACAAATTAACGCCAGTACCAACACGCTAATTGCAGGGAGGTTACGAAGGACCCTTCCCTCACACAACCTACGAAAAAGACGAAAAAAACAAAAAGAGAAATACTCATCCCCATCAAAAAACGGGGGGACCCATGACCTGTGCGTGTCAAATTCTGCCCCGAAAGGCACCGATTTCCACGGGATTCAAAAGGATACTCAGTGTCAAGAGCTTCACGTGCGAGTCGAACGCTAAAACTTCGCCTTGTAACTCCTCATCGAAGCACGTAACGCAACTCACTGTGCTGCCGATGTTGAAGCACTCACTCGAGTCAGCCATCTTGCCTCCGAGTGGGTTTTCCTCCGCGCTTATTGCCGATTCCTGCTGGCGGGGACGAAGGAGCAGAGGAAAGGGGCCGCGATGGGGGATCCAAGGCTGTGTGGCGCGGATACCGAAGGACTCTGATCCTGCTTGAGGAGGAGATCCAACGCCACGTCCAGAATGTAAACAAATCCTCGATAACAGAGGACGGCGAGAGCGAGGAATCCAGCGCCCTGCCCGAGGGACTTCGATCCCCTTCGCCGACCGAACGCCGCTTAACAAGGGATTCGATCTTGTTGCCCGAGAGGATTCTGTCCCACGTTTGGAATGTAAACAAATCCTCGATAACAGTAAGGAAACTTCATGATAGACGATTGAATACTCCTCAGCATAAGATCTATTTCTCAATGAGATTGATAGAAGGGGATTAGATAATATATTCGTCGATAGAGACAGAAGCGAAGAGGATCGGATAAAAGTGTAAATAAAACTGATTTCAAAACAAAGCAGGGATCACGCTGACATAAAGGGTAAGAACAGCTGCTATGGTATGGTAACTGTGGTTGATTTACGTCTCAAAACCCCCAGAATAAGTGTGGGGTTTATGCCTACCGCAAACAAAGTTGTTTGGTGTAAATCATAAATCTGTGGGTAGAGTTGGGGGTTCTGGCTGACAGCCTTTTAGTGCTACGCGATTTTTTTTTTTCTGATCCTTCACGCGACATACGTTAGTATCTTGGTCTTGTAACGAGCTCAGATAAGGCTTTCTTTCATGCTCAGTCCATCTGCCAGCTTGTTTCCGTGCATGTCAATGAGGCGGAAGTTTTAAATGATACTCTAATCCAGAAAGCTCCATGTTGTGTAGAGCAGGTAGTCTCAGGGTAGCCAGTGTCATTGGGTATGCTGTCGTACAATCTGTCAAAATTGCCACAGAATCGTTATGTATTGCTTCATGTCTTGCTGTCTTCTGTCTTATCATGATGACAATCTGACAGTTATCATGTGACTATACCTCACTGGAAACAGTTTTGTCCACTGTCAATTTTCTTGTCCATACCCCCCCCCCCCTAAAAAGAAAATTCTCTTGGCAATTGATTGATAATCTGCATGGAAGATAGGTAACATTTCTTTGAAGTGTGTGACCGAGTGCCAGTGCAGTGGATCTCCTTGCCTTCTCTCTTTAACCCTTATCTGACGGGTAGTATTCATAGTGGCCCGGGCCTCGCTGCCGGGGGCTTATATCGTTGCCCTAGCATGCGCGACCACTCATGCCAAATACCAGCATCCCATGCCGTTTCTTCATAATACTACGAAGATATGTTGTATTTTCAGTTTTCATTATTTTTTAAAGTCTCTACTTGGCAAACTTCCTGATAAATCGAGACTGAAGGGTATTTTTGTTGTTATATAGACTCCATAGTTGATCATTATTCGGTCTATAGTCCGAATAAAATAAGCAGTGTGCGGCATCATGGAGTTGAAATCGTCGGTTTGTTGCATTTTTTTTTTTTTTGTTGCATGGTAAAAATGAGAAAGTGTTAAAACCGATTTAATAACACTTTCACTGGCAGAAAAATAATCTTTTGCTGTGATTGCAACAAAAAAAAACTCATGGCATGTCCACGCATACTCTATGGCATGTGCGTACGTGCCCCCGGCAGATGGTCCTGCCATGCCATGGCATGTGCGTACATGCCACCCGTCGGCAATGGGTTAAGGAAGGCATCTCGCATTTATGTCTTTATTTTCATTTTGTACATATTTACATGTATTTTCACTGACAGGTCTGTATTATTTGTTTTACATTGATTTTTTTAATATTTATGGACAAGTATGAAAAATACAATGATTTTTTTTTTTAATGTCTGTCAACTATTTGTTATATTATAGAAAGACCAGTATGAATATTAAGTAAAGACTTCATCAAGAGAAAAAGGAAACTGATATTCTTAAACAATAAGAGTATATAGTATTAGCCTTTTTAAAAATCTTTATGGATAATCACGAAAAAAAGAATTGAAACAAATTTTCAAATGTTTTGTAACTATTTCCTATTTTACAGAAAGACAAATTGAATAAATAATATACTTTTAGAATTATCAACAAAAAAAAACTACCAAATTTTTTCATATACAAAAAATAACAAGGAAGCTAGTATGTGATGTGGGGCATTAGTCCCTCAGGATTTTTACCTTTTGATAAACTTGATTATGTTAGATATGTAGGTGATGATAGATTATTCAGAGAGAAAGAGAGTTTGAAAAAATATGTAAATAAAAAGATTGCAGTACATATGATGATAGATTTTTCAGAGAGAGAGAGTTCGAAAAAAATACATAAATAAAAAGATTGCAATAGATAAAAACTTCTTTTGATTTTAGGAATCAAGATGATAAAGTCATCAGAAGAGAGCGGCATGGATGAAGCTGACTCGGATGACTCTCTGCCATTTCTCGGAACATATGAAGAAAACTCTGCAAAACCAAGCAAGGTAATCTATTACTTTTGATCAAAGGATTTACACCTATCAACCAGGAAACAAGCTAATAAGTACTATAGATTATATAGGTCTGCATTTATTTAAACTTATTCTTTTCATGTATTAGGTAATGTCACATTCATACATTACATACATCACCTCACCGTCCTTTACTCTCTCACAAAGGGTTATTTGACAGGCATGTGGAAATCTGTATCAAAATATCAATATGTTTATATGAACATTCTGTCAGATTTCCTACTTCAGGTGAAATAACTCACTGTTTATCTTGTAACAGCAAATAGTATTTCCCCAAAGTAAGATTTGTTATATAGAAAATTCAGTTACAGTTTGTCTCCTTCAAAAATGCATATACTTTTAAGTTATTCCAGTCAAGCAATAAATCTTGTTGCACGAGTACAGCACCACCCAGTCCTCACACCTTTCATTTTCTACCGATTGTCACAAACTCAAATCCAGCGTCTTCCTCTTTAATGGTGTTCATTTCTATTTTAACAAGATTCATCTGTTATCTTCCACAGGGTTTCTGCTAATGAAAATAGCTGATATTATTTCTTTTATATTATTATTGTTATTATTATTATTATCATTATTATTATTATTATTATTATTATTATTACTATTGATATTATTATTATTATTATTGTCATTTTTATTATAATGATTATTATTATCATTAGTGTTAATGTTCTAAATATCATTATCATCACTTTTTTTTTTTTTTTTTTTGTCAGTATTATTGTTATTTATTATTACTGTTATCATCATCATCATCATTATCATTATTATCATTATCACCATTATCACCATTATCACTATTACCATCACTATCACCATCACTATCACCAACACTATCACCACCACTATCACCACCACCACCACCACCACCATTGTTATTACTATTTCTGTTTCTATTGTTATTACTATTATGATGTTAATGATGAAGATGTTGATGATGATGCTGGTGATAATGAAGATAATATTTCTCCAGTGGTTTGGGGATATATAGATTTTTCTGTCATTTTACCCTCCATGTGTTAACCAAGATACACCCCATTGATAATCGCCTTGATTACTCAATAACATATAATTTCCATTCATTCAGAGATGCTCTTAATTCTCCCAGGAAACCAGGATGGACTACGAATACCTCGTCAGCGCAGAATTATCAGACCAACACAAAAAGAACCAGTTGGAAAAGCTACACAAGGAAATCAATCTGTTTAATTATGAAGATGATGATGGTTTGTCAGCTAGTTATTGTTGTGGGCTCCGGATGGTTGCTTGTGGGGAGAAACCGGTATAGATTCTTATTTTAGATTTTGTAAGCTATAGTGATGGGTTTTAGACATTTATCCTTTTTGTTTTGTATGGGTTGGATTTGTTGAAAACTTAAAATCTGTTTTTATTTATATGCTCTGTTTTGTTTTTGTTTTTTTGTGAAAAGATGTGACGTAAATATGATTTTTTTTTCTTTCCATTCTTATAAACATCTGAATGAAGATAGCATGTTTTGTGTATTATGGAAATAGGTCAAAGTTCATGTAGTTGTATATTAAAAAACAAAGTTCCATAGTGAAAAAAAGAATAATAACTATTTCGAAAATCCTTGTTTTATTGTTGTGAAATTAACAAAGAAATATGTACGAAATTATGATTTTGTAATTTAGTATGATTGCTGTAGGAATACTGTTTTTACAGTGTTCCCCAATAATAACTTAGTTTTTAAATTATTTATCATAGTCATTTGTAACTGTAAAAACGTTCCTTACAACTCCAGTTCCAGTCGCCCAGATACAAGTTCCAGATGTTGAACAAAGACAGGTTAAGTTACATCCACCAGGAATAGTTTTCTTTTCAACTGGTCGCTGTCACCTTTATACAGAAGGTAGGGAAGCAAGGTAGTCAGTCGTAGATCCCTGTGTATCTTCTACCAATGATTTTATTTTTTTTTATTTTTTTTTTCCCCAGATAGATTATTTTGAATAATGTATACCAAATATGAGTATCTACACTGTAGTATATTAGTCTCCATGATTCCTATATAGAATCATGTGTCTTGTTATAGAATTGTGTGGTTTGAAGTCCTTAACTTTCCGGGCTATGCAGGTCGAAAGTAACAAAGATTTGATTTTTGCAGAAACATTGGTGTGGCCGTTTACAGATTCCCCCACAAATCCTTTAGGATGTCTCTCTCCTGATAAGGTGAAGATGTATATCAAAGAGGGACTTTTTCAGGTGAGCCTCAGCTGTTTTGTGTAGGGTATTTTCTCTCTCTTTTTTTAAGGTTTAGTTGTGATGCCTTACAGCTAAAAAACATTATTTCCTAATTTCATTTCCATTAGCTGGTGTTACATTCTTGAACCAGTCAAATTTAAATTGTTCATTTTGGTGAAAATTGCTTTTCATCCATCTTTCACCTGGTGTCCTATTTTCCCATCACTTGCCATTTTGTTCATTTTTAAATTTGGGTTTACATTCAGTAGATCAATACTCAAGATTGTGAGTGGATGTGCTATAGTATCATAGAATAAGATGGTCACTAATTATGTGTAACATTCAGAGAGTATCTTTGAAAAAAAAAATTATTAAAAGAATTATAAGATGTTTTATATCTTTAAAATTTAGAACAGAGCATCAAAATCTATGTTTAATGAATATTTAGGTATCCTGTTTGATATTATACAGTCAGTTTAATCTAATGACAATGGAAGGCATCAATACATGTAAAGGTGAGCATTGGCCCAAATGTTGGATGGCACATATACATGCTGTGATAATGGGACTACTCTTTGTTCTGCTCTATATAGGCATAGTGGCTTCAGTGGCACTAATTCTCAAGCTAAAGTTGTCCAGAGTCAACCTGTCCTGCTTGTTTCCTAATGCTTTTACTGACAAATGATAATCAGCAAGTCCAGAAGACAAAGAGGAAAAAAAAAAAAACAGTGTACCTGCACTTCAGATTTTCATCTTGTGTTGCCAACCTTGTTATTAGCCCCAGCACAATGGCAAATGCATTTTGTCTGTATTTTGGGCCACTACAAGGCCCAAAATACAGACATTAGGCTTACTTAATCAGACATTCTGACGGGTGCACAGCTTTTAGGCCAGGTGCACACAAACATTCGCGTGTGGTGACAGGATTCTATTCCTCCCATGTGCAATATTATTTTCTCTTTTTCTGCATAACTTTTTTAAGCTCTTTTGCCATGTTCTAACTTGCATATTTGTCATTTGATTTGCTTTATCCAGGTGGTAACAGACTGTTTTCCTTGCACAGACTCCATATCATCTCAAGGTAGTTCATAACTCAGTGCAAGAATAATAACAATATGTAAGATTTTGTCATTTGTGTCAATTCTTTTTATTTTTCATGACATCAGTTTTCCATAATATCTGCACAACCGGTAACAGCAGCCAGGTATAGGATCCTAAACATGGAAATGGTACTCTCCTGAAATACCCATGATGGCAAGTTCACGTTACTGGCCCCCAAGCCAAATTTTTTCACTGTGTTAGTCATATCATCTGGATCATAGGGGTTAAGATTGCATTTTATAATTCTCTGTGCAGACTGTGAAATTGATATCTATTAAAATTCCTTTTAGTGGTACATTTCATTAATGCCTCATTTTTCTCATCAAATATATAGTACATACCCTTTTTCCATCCAATTCCAGAGGGTATATTCATCAAAAGGAACAACCAAACTTCTGATGAAATACTTGTTCCACCTCTGCTGTTGCACTACAGATGTGGAGCTGCTCTACCCAACTTACAACACTCTCTGTTACATAGCAGAGAACAACGAATGCCATATGAACATTTGCCAGGAACTTTATTTGGCATTAGATAATCTAGGTAAACATAGGTTTTGTTAAGGAAGTAAATGTAGCGAGTCACTTTGGTTGTATACCTATGTATGCATACCAGTTATAAGATTTTGGTTAATATTTGTACACTTCATATAGTTTAGAATTTCCTTTGTCAGTTGATAATTCACCCTCACAAGCGCTTTTATATTTTAAGAAGGTAATTTCTTTGGAGGGAAATATCACACTCAGGATAAAATACAACAGAATATATCAAGTGGAAGGTTTGACCTGTAAAATGGGAATTTAATATTTGTCTGCAAAAAGATAGAGATACTGTGAATCTGTGCTATTAGAAAAAAAAAAACAGAAAAGTATTCTTGTTAATGTATTTAAGAACATAAGCAGACAGACCTAACTCCAACTGCAACCTATATCTTAGTTTATGAGCCCAGGACATCAAGAATGATATTTGTGTTCTTATATTCAAGGTGCAGACATGGAAAAGTATGGCAAGGACCCTGCTCATATGAAATCGTCAGTGTTGCCATCCTCTCCCACAGTGAACCCTCCCGAACAGCCTGTCTCAACAAAAAAAAATTTAGCTCTGGTATATTGTTATGATTATCTTAGTCATACGGTTGGTTGGTTGATTTATTTTTTATTTTATTTTATTTTATTTTGTGTGTGTGTGTGTGTGTGTGTGTGTGTGTGTGTGTGTGTGTGTGTGTATGTATGTATGTGTGTATGTGTGTGTGTGTTAAAGTATGAGTATTTGTGTTTAAGCACCTACCATGATCGTAAATTATTAATGTCATTTTATGGATTTATCACAGTCACTGTAGCTATTATTTATTACTATTCATGTTACTTATATAGAAGACTGAAATTCCAAAGACAGACTCCAGAGAATAAAACTGAGCAACTCACTCCCACCCCATGCAAAACATGCCACTCTTATTACCCTCAGATGCTACAGTTCCTGGGAGTGTTGTTAACCCACTGGAGGAAGTGCAGCGAGGATGACTTAGACGAGCTGATCAAAATATTTGTGGCTGTTGGTCTAGATCCGACAGTTATCAACACTGGGTTAGACTTGCAGATTGCTACTTGTATTAGTCGCACTCTCAGCCTGTACCCATCGCAGCATGTGTTTTTTCAGGTAAAATTTTTGTGTTTATTGTTTGTGTTTTCTTTGTTTTATTTTACTTTCTGTAATTGTCATCATCATTATTTTTGTTGTTATTATTATTATTCATATAGATATGATTATTGTACATACATGGTACATATGTATGTATGCATATATACGTATATAAATAAATATATGTGTATGTATGTATTGACTCTCTTTTCAGAGAGTTCAAGGCCTGGTAGAAGATATAATCACCTACTGCAATTTTAATCATCACACAGTATCTCATGTTTGTACCATGTATATTCAGCCAACGTCCCTTGGACAAATATTTTGCAAATCCATTGCTTTCCTGCAAGTGGAGCTCTCACTCCAAGCAAAGGACAAGAACATTTTAGATCTAGTCGAAGTAAGTTGTGATTTTTGTAAATATCATGACAGTATTTCACAAAATATGGTTGAAATGCAAACTATGGTTTCATTGAAAGCTATCTCACACATAGAATAGTGTAAATGTTATATAGGTCTTCAATGGAATTCCCAAGATAGATGATGTGGTGAACCTCATCGAAAGCCAGCTGGAAGTTATGAGTGCGGAGGAGGATGGATACCTACTGCACTCTGTCATGAAGCTCTTGGTCTGCTGCGTAGGAGATGGGCCCTTCACCCCCACTCAGAAGGTAATTTCCAGTACTATAGAAGTTGAGGAAAAAAACAGTTATTATTCCTTCCTGAACAGAAAGGTTATTTATAATGCTGTCTTCTATAGGTGAAAGGGAATGAGGGTATGAGTGATTAGATCAATATACTTTGTGCATCAGTTCAAGCTGGCAAGACTTTAAGGCCATAGTAAATTTCAATACTAGCCCTAGAAAGAAAGCTAATTGATTTGCATTATGATCAACAGGTGTCAACAAGCTATTATATCTGTTCAGTGTGTTCAGTGTTTCTGTCCAGGTTGGCAAGTTCATGTTAATTGACAATATTGTAGCTCTAGAGAAAAATCTATTTGATGTGTTAATTTCAACAGGTTTCATTTTGTAAAAGTATTTGTGAGTGATACGATCAGTATAATATGTATATGCATTCAGCATGATTTCTGTATCTTTGTATCTTTGTATTCAGTATACTTCCTATTTACTCAATATACTATGTGATGCTTTTTTCCATTTCAGAAATCACTGAGACATATGTGTGACCTCCTTAACCCAGTGGTCATAAGTAAAAGGGTCAAGGTGGAGGACATGTACTCGAGCCACTTTCGTTTCTACGCAAGAAAGGTGATTGATAAGTGGAAATGCCAGGCTGTAAGTAAGAGGCAGAGAACTGTGCCTCTTTTATTATTATTATTATTATTATTGTTATTATTATCATCAATTTATGTTGGTATTATTTAGTTTAATCAGTTCATGGAAGTAAGACCATCATAAGAGATTTCTTTCTTTATTTGTTTATAAGTCATGGAATTCTGTATACTCTTCGTCCGCAGTATTTTGGAATTTAATTTTGTGACAGCTTATGAAAGTTTACAATTATCTTCCTTCCGCACTGCGCAGAGTGCAACAGGACGGCAGCAAACACTACAAGAGATGCAAGCGAGTTCAGGAAGCAGAGAGGAGAATGTAGAGGACGACCCCAGGCCAGCTCTGTCCCAGTAGCAGAGGCCGCACCAGGAGGAACGTTGTCACTCGAGTGCCACAGTGACAGAGATTTCCTTTCCTTCTCGCTTGCAAAACGGTTCTTGGGGGAAGATAGCAAGGTTGTGATATGGAAATGATTGAAGATCAATACGACCTTGACCCCGTACAGGTTTCATATAGAGATGTGTCTTCTTTTTCTTTTTTCTTTTTTTTTTTTTTCTTTTTTTTTTTTCTTTTTTCTTTTTTTCTTTTTTTCTTTTTTCTTTTTTCTTTTTTTCTTTTTTCTTTTTTTCTTTTCTTTTTCCTTTTTTTTTTTTTCTTTTCTTTTTTTCTTTTTTTTCTTTTTTATTTTTTTACTTTTTTTTTTTTTTTTTTTTTTTCTTTTTTCTTTTTTTCTTTTCTTTTTTTCTTTTTTCTTTTTCTTTTTTCTTTTTTTTTTTAGAAAAAACAAATTTCTGATATATGCTGCCAGAAAGAAAATGTAAATATATTATATATATATATATATATATATATATATATATATATATATATAATGTTTTTTCTTTCTGGCAGCATATATCAGAAATTAGTTTTACCTAAAAAAGAAAAAAAAAGAGAAGGAAAGAAAAAAAAAGAAGAAAAAAAATATATACACATACTCTCTCTCTCTCTCTCTCTCTCTCTCTCTCTCTCTCTCTCTCTCTCTCTCTCTCTCTCTCTCTCTCTCTCTCTCTCTCTCTCCTCTTCTCTCTCTCTCTCTCTCTCTCTCTCTCTCTCTCTCTCTCTCTCTCTCTCTCTCTCTCTACTCTCTCTCTCTCTCTATCTCTCTCTCTCTCTCTCTCTCTCTCTCTCTCTTTTCTCTCTCTCTCTCCTTCTCTCTCCTCTCTCTCTCCCTCTCCTCTCCTCTCTCTCCTCCTCTCTCCTCTCTCCTCTCTCTCTCTCCTCTCTCTCCCTCCCTCTCTCTCTCTCTCTCTCTCTCTCTCTCTCTCTCCTCTCAAATATCCATTGTACAAATTGAATAAACTAAATTATTTTATTATCATTATCATTGATTATATTATATAATATGAATAATTATATACAACTTATTTTGTATAACTTAAAATAATGTCTAGTTAGATTTTTAAGGTTTGCAGAACATAAAGGTTTTATTCAAGATACAAGCATAAATGGTTTGTCTGTAACTTCCTTATACAGTATGCTTATAGTGTTTAATTTGCATTTTTAGATATCAGGTTATAATTATTATGAATCTTTTGTGAAGTGGAAGAATTTGAGCTTAATTATTTGATATCAGAGAATCATTAAAAAAAACATTCATATATACTTGATTCTGCCTCGGTTTAAAAAACAAGATGAAACTACAGGTTTGTCCGAGGCAATGCAAAACACGGAAAAGTAATGCAAAGCCGTGAAGGATAGCTGAGAAAAGTACAGTACACAGGAAACTAACGGTATTGCGGGTGGCTGTACGCTTGGCTGCCCCGCTCATGCCTTGGGTCGCTGTGTTGGCGGAAGTAGTCTCGGCGGCGGTCACCCTCATAGTGTCGCTCTGGTGAGTCGTCGTAAGCACCGCGGTCGTACCCCGATGGCCTGGGGTAGTAGTCCTCGTCGTATCTCGATTCCATTGGATGCCTCCCCCCAGGATAGTCATCGTCGGGGTCCTCTCGCCCGTACGATCTTGGGTCATGGTCGTATCCCCAGTCATCGTCGGGATAACGCTGCCTCCGGTCGTCTTCGTAATAGGGGTCGTGGTGTCGGTCGTGAGGCCTATGTCCTCGACGACCCGGCTCGTATTCCTGGCGATAGGGAGATCGAGGAGGACTGTCATCCAATTCGTAGTCGGGACTAGGCTCTCTGTCAGGGCGTCTCTCGACCACCCTGTCCTCGCTGAAGCTGTGTCGAGGGGACCTCCCTCTCCTGATGTGCTGTTCCTGAGGCCTGTGTCGGAGGGGCGGTCGCTCCTCCTCTTCCTCGGTGAACGAGGATCTGCGAGGCGGTCTCTCCGCGGCCGGCCAGAGGAAGCCCGTTCGGTCGAGTTTGCCGTAAGCAGGAGTAGGGGTCGCTGGCAGGGAACTCCGCCTTCCCAAGCCTCTGTCCTTTCCCATGAGACCGGGCTTGAGGGCGAACTGGAGCATGGACTCCGTGATGGTGTCGACGCCCGCCGAGTCGTCCTCAGAGTCGTTAGATTCCTCTCTTTCTCTGAGTCGAGCGGAATTTCCCTCCTGTTTCTCCCGATTCCCCCTTTTAACCGCGTCATCGTCGTCGTCGGAGTCGGAAGGGGCCTCGGGACGTCCCTCCTCCGGGTCGGGGGGAGGCCTCACCTTATTCTGCTTGGCTTCCCGCAGCGCCTGTTCCTCCCTCTGCCTGCGGATGACATCGCTCACGTTGATCCACTTCTCTTCGGTCGGGAGCTCGTCGAAGCGCATCGGGATGTCCTCGTTCCTCCTCCACGCTTTCTGCTTCTCCTGCTCTTCCTCCTCCCCTCCGTCTGCTTCGTCCTCAGCTTGGGCACTGACTCGGGGAATCTGTTTGGGCCGAGGGTTGTCCTCTGTCGCTTCGGCGACGCCCACCCAGCCCTTGTCGGCCTGGTCGAAGGGGTCCGGCCCGCCCATCACGTACGAGAAGCGGCGCCCCTCTGCGCTCGGTTGCTGGGGCGTGGCGTCGCTCATGGCCGCACCTGCCGTCGGGACAGACGTGGTAAAATTCGCTCTTACGACGTGTGTATATTGCTAGGGGGAAAGGCAGGGGAAATGATTTAATCAGTCGGCAGGAAACTGATTTAGTTTCACATGTTATGCCTGGAAATTGAGAATATATTTCATGTCGAGGCTTCACGGAATGAAGCCTAGGAAATTAATTCTTTATATAAGTTAAATATCAAACCTGGCGATCTGACTCTTTCCTTAGACAAAATATAATAGTTGTTAACATACCTAATGCGTTGTTATAGACGCATTAACACCTTCCATTTGTTCTAATCACCCTTTGCCCTTAACCCTTCCCCCTATCTATTAGTCCCTATCCTACCCTATTTACTCCTCCTCCTCATACCCCTTCTACCCCCTTCACTACTTTCTTATAATGCCATATGACCGTTAAAATCTAAGACATTTTCTAATAGAGAACTCCTTTGAACCCCTTTCAACCACAGTACCCTGTCAACAGAGCTATTTGACCTTCGATGTCTAGCACCTTTATTTGTGTAAACGTTAATAAGTAATGAGTTGTTATGATTAGAGTGCTGATTCTTGTTATCAGTATATGCAAACAACTTTTCTGATAACAAGCTAAAATAAATTTCCCAGTATATAAAAATCACAAATCAAAAAATTACAAAATACTGAAAGAAAAGATTTATGCAAAAGGGAAAAGAAATTTGTAAAGCGCAATTACGTGTGTGTGTGTGTGTGTGTGTGTGTGTGTGTGTGTGTGTGTGTGTGTGTGTGTGTGTGTGTGTGTGTGTGTGTGTGTGTGTGTGTGTGTGTGTGTGGTGTGAGTGTGAGTGTGAGTGTGAGTGTGAGTGTGAGTGTGTATGAGAGCAAGCGAGTTACTTCTCTATTTGTATTTGTGTGTGTTTATTGCTTTTGTTTTATGTGCGTTTTCCTCAGAGTGAAACTGTTATCAGAGATAAACTGTTAAAAGAAATCTTATCGTGCTCGGTGCAAACTCCCATCATTTTATATAGATAATTTTCATATATGCTTTAATATATACGAGATTGAATAACTGCGTACAGACACACATTTCCCCAACGACATTATTAAATTATATGGGAAAATAATCAATTCCGTTAATTAATAGAGACAGACACAAGAATCGAATTAATTCACGGAAATATAAATTAAAGAATTCTTATGGTGAAGTTACACTGTTTTGATTTTTTTTTTTTTTTTTTTTTTTTTTTTTTTTTTTTTTTTTTTTTTAGAATCCCTTAAATGTTCAGAAATAGATTTGATATATATCCCTACGCGAATGCAAGGCCTGAAGACTTAACTTTGTAGGGTCTGTTATGCAAGACGTTTTAGTTGCAGATCTGAAGGGGCATTGGGCACAACTCGCTCTTTCTCTCTCTCTCTCTCTCTCTCTCTCTCTCTCTCTCTCTCTCTCTCTCTCTCTCTCTCTCTCTCTCTCTTCTCTCTCTCTCTACTACTCTTACTCTCTCTTCTTTCTTCACTCTCTCTCTCTCTTCTCTCTCCTCTCCTCTGTCCTTCTCAATATCTTCTCTCCTCACTCTGTCCTATCCTCTTCTACTTATCTCATTGCTTTCTCTCTATCTCTCTCTTCTCTACTCTCTCCTCACATCTTGCTTCTCTTCTACTCTCTCTTCTTCTCCTCTCTCTCTCTCTCTCTCTCTCTCTCTCCTCTCTCTTCCCCCTCTCTCCTTCCTCTCCTTCTCTCTCTCTCCTTCTCTCTCTCTCCTCTCTCCTTCTCTCTCTCTCTCTCTCTCTCTCTCCTCTCTCTCTCTCTCTTCTCTCTCTCTCTCTCTCTAACTGCTACTACTACTAATACTACTACAATTACTACTGCTACTATTGCTGTTACTACGACTACGACTACTACTACTACTGCTATTACTACTATTATTAATCCTTCTCAAAAAACGAAGAACCAGATAATGTGAAGAATAAGAAATACATTATAAACCAGCTGATGCAAAAATGAAATATCAAATGAATGATAAATCAATACTGATACAGAAAACAGCAGAACACTTGGTATGACTAGAAGTAACACGAAAACCCTTTCTTAAAATGTAAAGATTCAATGTTGTTGTATATGACATTATCTCACTGAAATATTCGTACATTCATAGACACACACAAATATATGTGAGTGTGTATGTAAACATTTATTTTTACACACACGCGCGCGCGCACGCACACACACACACACACACACACACACACACACACACACACACACACACACACACACACACACACACACACACACACACATATAATAATAAATAAATAAACAATATATATATATATATATTGTGGTCGTGTGTGTGGTGTGTGTGTGATGTATGTATTATGTATATATATATATATATATATATATATATATATATATATATATATATATATATATATATATATAATGTGTATATGTGTGTGTGTGTAGTTTCATTTCCTAAGATAGGCCGGAGAATGGCACTTTTTCCGTCATGCATTGGGCATGTAAGTATTACTAATCGCAAACTACAGCAGCTGCTGATAAGGGTTATTATCTACCGAGATAAAGAGGATCTGGCAACCATTCTTGTCGAAATTCAGCTCGTATTAAAAAAAATAATAAATAGATAAAATAAATACAGATTGTGTATGAATAATATACATGCATATAACAGCAATATGTCGTATTTTTTATGATTGAGTTCATATCACTGTCATGTTAATGAAAAGAATCAGAATATTTAAGAACAATGGAGAGATAAGTATTTAAAAACAATCAAAACAATCCCATCGTTATAAAAAAAAAAAAAAAAAAAAGGATTGTAAAATATCACAAATGAAGCCCATGTTTTTAATAAAGGTGAAATACATTATGCAGTTACCTATACACCTGCACAAAGCACAAATAGTAAGATATAGTGCTAATTAAAAGTATGAGTTTGCCTCCACCTACTCCCCCTCCCCCCACCCCGCCCCCCCCCAATCCCGTGTGGACGCCTAATAAATCTATTTATGTCAATGCTTGATCATTCCCTTGTCAACGTGTTAGCATAACATTGCGATTTTGTATAAATTACTGGTTTTTATGATCATCACTGACATAATTTTGTGGTTTTTGTCAGTGTAAATGCTATATGTGGGGGAAATTTTTAAATAAAAAGGCAGAGTACTCAATTCCTTTGCAAAAACAGATCGAGTTGACACTATTTTTTAGGAATGAAAAATAATTTTCTTCAGTTTCTCTCGTGACTAAAACGATTATTGTGTTACATTAATAAACAAGTAATCTTATTCCGTGCCTCTATCTGGTTGTATATATATTTGTTATTCATTTCTTCGTAATCATGAACTTTTACTAAATAACTTTTAATGTTACTCGAGGTACTATTTATTCCCGTTGTCTGTTATGTACTGTATAGTTTATTCATAAATGCTTCCGACATCACAAAAATAAAAAGTTATAATTCTTATATCATATCAGTATGATCAAAACATATATAAAGATATAATTTTAATAATTACCATACCGTTTACAGAAGCTTTAATGATAGAACTTCGCAATCCTCATCACACTTTCAATATCATCATAAAAAAATAATAATCAGACATATAACGTACCATAGCATAATAAAAAAATATACACAAGAATAAAAATATGATAATGACTCGCAGCTGCATGTGAAAACAAGGAAATAAATCGCGATTCCATACCTTTAACACGAGCGATCGGAATAACGTGCAAATTGCCCCTTGTTGATGTTGACTACTGAGGTCTGGCCGAATATACGTTTTATCTGCATTATCTGTTGTTTTCTGAGTGAAAAGGCCTGCTTTAAGATAACGGCAAAGAGATGTGATATGGTTTATCATGTTATCTCGGCCAAATACGTGATCTCCGTGCCATCGTTCGTTGTAAAGGTATGTATGTATGTACGCACACACACACACACACACACACACACACACCACACACACAACACACACACACACACACACACACACACACACACACACACACACACACACACACACAACACACACACACACACACACACACTACACACACACACACACACACACACACACAACACAACACACACACACCACACACACACACACACACACACACACACACACACACACACACACACACACACACACACACACAACACACACACACACACACACATACTCACACACATAGAAAACAGATTATTTTACACAGTAAGATATAACCTTATTCAAGATGTATGAAAAGGTAAGATAAGATTGTGCAACAAAACGCACATATTGACAATCTGTGTATGCAACAGGGCAATAAGTCATATGCCATTTCAGTCGTGGTATCTGCATATTGTGTGTGTGTGTGTGTGTGTGTGTGTGTGTGTGTGTGTGTGTGTGTGTGTGTGTGTGTGTGTGTGTGTGTGTGTGTGTGTGTGTGTGTGTGTGTGTGTGTGTGAATGATGAAGAAGGAGAATGATGCAAAAAATAATAATGGTAATAAGAATAATGGTGCTAGAAATTAATTATAATGATAATGGTAGTGATTATAATGATAATAATAAGAAGAACAACGATGATATGATGATGATGATGATGATGATGATGATGATGATGATGATGATGATGATGATGATGATGATGACAATGTTAATGATAATAAGATAATGATAATAATGATAATGATAATAATAATAATAATAATAATGATAATAATAATAATAATGATAATAATAATAATAACAGCAACAACAATGATAATGATAATAATCATGATGATGATTGGTTTCATATCAATGGAAACCGAGTTGAGTACATTTATGAACCCAATGAAACTTCGAGGAAAACGAGAGTTTGAACAAGTAGTTTGTTGTCACATTATCAAGTCATAATAATAATGAAATCATGTTTCAAAAGTTATATAACAATCATTAGTTACCATTAACTATCACTAACTACCATTAGTTAGCAAAGCAAAGCAAAGGGAAACCGAGCCATAATTGGAAGAAAACGGGACGCGCATCTCATTAAGGGATTTTACAAAAAAAAAATCGAATTTTACAAAGATTTTTCGAATTTTACACAGATTTTCGAGTGTATCGCGACTCCCTTCACTACCGCCAATGAACTAAAGGGGAAGGAAGGCCTTAATTCGCCAGTTATTTAGAGAAAAATGGAACCTTCTGCAATGGTGGAGCTTCCTGCATACGAATTTCCTCCTCCCTTTGTTCCTAAAAGGGAGGTTAGTCACATTAATTAACGTTTCAGGGCTATTAATTAAGTGTCTTAACTTGTAATTAACGTTTTAGATGTGTTAATTAAATGTCTTAACTTGTAATTAACGTTTTAGATGTATCAATTATATATCATTACTTTTATTAACGTTTTAGATGATTAATTAAATGTCTTACATTGTAATAAACATTTCTGGTGTATTAATTAAATATATTAACTTGTAATTAACGTTTAGATGTATTAATTAAATGTCTTACCTTGTAATTAATGTTTCAGATTTATTAAACTCAAGTGTCATAACCTGCTATTATATCCAGTTGATAATTTATCATTTACTTTAGATATATTTATAATACATATTTAACTTGTAATTTTTTTTTCCTTCCATATATTAACTTTCAAAGGTTTTATCATATATTAATTTCTTCCTTTTTTTCCCTTTATCTCTAAGCTCTAAATGTTTTGATTATGTCTTATGAAATCATGATGGTATTAAATTATATATTGCAACTATTCGTACGTAACATTTAGGAATGATAATTTCAAGTGGCCAATTATTCGCAAATTTTAATGTGCTAATTGACCGGCATTCTTCGCTGCGAGTTACTTTATCATTACATTTCTATCGGAAGTCTTCTTTTCTAATTTCACAAAATAACTTTTAATTAGACAGATTATTAACTTTATTGAAGTATGAAGGCAACCATTCAAACAATATATATTAAGTAAGTAAAAAAAACTGTGATACTGATAAGGCAATAACCCTACAGTTCATCGTGCATACTGTTATGTATTTCAGCTTTTTGTTTCATATGTATGTCAGAATTTAGTCGTTGAACAACTGTGTTTTTTGTATTGGGAATATAATTAGTTTTCTGTGTGTATATTTGACTTTTTTGTCATTCATTTTTGTTTTTATTCTCGGTTGAATAAAAGTTTTTGATTTAGCATGATAATTATCATAATGACAGCAAATACGGCCTATAATACTTAAGTCTCTGTCAGATTTTCCTTGTCAAATTAGTACTAATTCTTTGGTCATGAAATGAAGCTTTATAAATATACTATTTCTACAGCGGCCACATCACCCAGACTACAACAATGACCTGCAGCTGTTTCTTGTGAGGACGGTGACCCTTATACGAGCAAAAGTATCAGATGCTGTGAGTATTATGATCGTCCTTCTTTGAATCAGATTGGAGAATTAATTTCAGGTGTGGGGTATTTTACTTTGCTTATATTTTATGTTATTAATATACTAGAGTTGTATGTTATGGGGATTTACACTTCCGAATGCCATTTAATTTTCTTTTTTTTTTGTAAAAGTTAACACATATATATATATTTTTTTTTATCTTGTTTAGCACTTGGTTTCAACAGTTTTACATATGCTTTTTAATGGAAAATTTTACAAATCATCTTATTTGAATATCTTCTTTTGTCAGTTTGGCTTAGGGTTTTCAATGTAAAACGTGATCATCTCCTTTTAAGCAACATGCCATATGTAATACCTAGGGTTTTCATTGTAAAACTTGATTGATTTTTATGTCACCTCCGACAGCTTGGCTTCAACATTCGAGGTGGGAAGGAACATTTTTGCGGCATTTTCCTCTCCAAAGTGATGCCTAACACAGAAGCAGAGAGGCTAGGGTTGCGAGAAGCAGACCAGATTATTTCTGTGAATGGAACGAATTTTGAGGATATTGAGCATGCCA
>NC_051428.1:5729436-5741936 GCF_015228065.2 Penaeus monodon | reverse complement strand
TATAACAGTGTGTATATATATATATATATATATATATATATATATATATATATATATATATATATTAATATACATATATATACATATATATATATATATATATATATATATATATATATATATATTATATATATAGATATATATATATATAATATATAGATATATAATATATATATACATGTATATATATATATATATAATATATATAGTATATATATATTATATATATAATTATATATATATATTATATATTATATATATATAATATATAATATATTAATATATTAATATATATATATATAATATATATACATATATATATATATATATAATATAATATATATATAATTAAAATATATATATATATATATACAATATATACATATATATATATATATATATATATATATATATATCATATATTACATATATAATATATATACATATATAATATATATATACTATATCAATATTATACATAAAAAATATATATATATATATATATATACACAAAATCATATATATATATAAATATATACATAGATATATCTATATATCATATATATATATATATATATATAATATATCATATATATATATCTGTTACCTATATATATATGTAGGTAACAGATAACAGTGTATATATAGGTAACATATTACATGCTGACAGATGGAGCTTAAACCATATCAGCTGATCAAAAGTATTAACTATCCCGGCGCATCACTATGACAAGTATGTGCTTCATGTTTTCCTATTATGAATAACAAAATGGGGTGTGAGACCAGAAAAGAAGGAAGGGAGGGAGAAAGAGAGAGGGAGGGAGAAGGAGGGAGAGGGAGGGAGGGAGGGAAAGGAGAGAGAGAGAGAGAGAGAGAGAGAAGGAGAGAGGGAGAGAGAGAGAGAGAGGGAGAGGGAGAGATAGAAGGAGAGGGAGAGAGAGGAGTGAGAGAGAGAGAGAGGAGTGAGAGAGGAGAGAGAGAGAGAGAGAGAAGAGAGAAGAGAGAGAGAGAGAGAGAGAGAGAGAGCAGGGAAGGAGAGGGAGAGGGAGGGAGGGATGGAGAGGGAGAGGGAGACAGTAGGGAAGGAGAGGGAGAGGGAGGGAGGGAGGTGGGAAAGGACGGAGAGAGAGAGAGGGAGAGAGAGAGAGAGAGAGAGAGAGAGAGAGAGAGAGAGAGAGAAGAGAGAGAGAGAGAGAGAGAGAGAGAGAGAGAGAGAGAGAGAGAACACTACATGAACTCATACAAAAATAACAGTTCTCACAAGAGAGAGAAAATACGACCGATAAAATCAACTAACAAAAATTCAGTATTTCAAGGTACATTCTATGTTGCTGGAACTCCCATCATCACACCATATCACAACATAAGCCGAGGCTTCAAATGTCAAAATGAATATTCTCATAAGAAAAAAAAGTAAAAAATCACCAAGAAAATACTAAATCCAGCTGGTGATCAGTCACTGCATTCCAAAAAAATATGACAAATAAATAAAACATCTTAAATATGTAAATAACGTACAGTCGCGTCAAAATTCAAAAGAAGAAAACACTCATTAATTCATAAATAAACAATAAAAAGGTAAAGTCAAGCAAGGTAAGGTAAGGTAAAGGCAAGGATAAAGAACCTAGGTAAGAACACAGACCACAGAGACCGATATATACACAGACACGCAGCCTAAAAGTAAACAGACTTTCTTAATATGTATAAGTCTCCCTAAACCTTCTTAGGACATGTTCCCGTGCTGTGACTGTAGGATACGTGGAGGAAGAGTCCAAGGGACTGATGAGAACAGGGTCGTCTGGGTGAACGAAGAACACCACTGAACGCCGAGATACCTTCATGCGCTTTTCCTCTTTGGGGATCAGCACCCTGTGTTCCTTTGGCGTTGCCAGAGAAATGGACGGAAAGGAGAACGAGTTAATATCTTTTTCCTCTCTCTCTTTGTGACACGTGTTCATTTTGATCTAAATATGATTTGAACTTTTTTTTGGTATGTGTGTGTGTGTGTGTGTGTGTGTGTGTGTGTGTGTGTGTGTGTGTGTGTGTGTGTGTGTGTGTGTGTGTTGTGTGTGTGTGTGTGTGTGTGTGTGTTGAGTGTGTTTGTGTGCGCGTGTGTGTGTGTTCATTCGTTTATTTCAATTTGCTTACAGTGGCGATGAACTTGTCTGCAGTCCAGAACTGAAGGATATCCCCGACATTGACGAGTATTGCGCCGGGGACAGGGTCGGCGTTGACCCACTGGCGCTGTCGATCACGAACCTAGACGTTTTGTAATTTTTTTTTGCATTACTACATCCCATATAAAACGACTTCTCAGTTATATACATCATTTATATAATATATTCTGAAAATGAACTAATTAACAATGTCGCTAGACAACTTCGAAACAGAAGCGACCCTCTCTTTCTATCATCGACACCGAATATAAATACCCTCTTCCGACCTCACCATTTTCTAATCGTAAATTTACCTGCAGGCCGCCAATCTCATCCTGGAAAAGAAGTGTTATAGTCCCGTAGTCCGTGTGGGCCCCGCAGCGGATAGCCTCGGCGGGGACGGACTCGGGCACGGGTGGGTAGTGAAGCAGACGCATGCACGAGGCGTTGTTGTCCAAGCAGATCTCCCGATGCGTGTCCACGAAGAATGACTCGTCCAGACCTGCACAGACGTTGTAAATGATGGATTTAGTGTGTGTGTGTGTGTGTGTGTGTGTGTGTGTGTGTGTGTGTGTGTTGTAGATAGATAGATAGATAGATAGATAGATAGATAGATAGATAGATTGATTGATATATAATCAACGTTGTACATGTTGGATTTATATTTCAAAAGGAAATTAAATAATCTGAATAAGATTAAAGATGCAATTACATATTTACCTGCAGAGATGTTGCATCAAAGAGAAAGAAAGAAAACGAGAGAGAGAGAGAGTGGGGTGGAGAAAGCGAAAGAAAACGAAAGATGGATAGATAGATAGTAGATATATAGATATAGAGAGATATAGAGATATAGATAGAGAGAGAGACATGGAAAGATAGAAAGAGAGAGAGAGAGAGAGACAGAGAGATAGAGAGATAGAGAGACAGAGAGACATAGAGAGAGAGAGAGAGAGAGAGAGAGAGAGAGAGAGAGAGAGAGAGAGAGAGAGAGAGAGAGAGAGAGAGAGAGAGAGAGAGAGAGAGAGAGAGAGAGAGAGAGAGAGAGAGAGAGAGAGAGAGAGAGAGAGAAAGGCATATGAGCTCAAACTGAGAAGAAAAAACCAAATCGACCAACCAAAGGAACAAGAAGACAGAACACAGCGCTAACCCCAACCTATTCCGAGCGCCATGGCCTTCAGGATCCGCAGCGACAGAGCCTTGCAGGTGTTAATGAGCGCATCGGCATCTCGGCGGAGGGAGGGAACCTCTTCATCCGGGAACACGCCGTCGCTGCGTTTGATGTCGTAAGCCTCCCGAAGCTCGTGCTTGAAGTTCGCCGGGTCAAATCTGTTGAGGGAGGTCGCGTGAAGGTCATGGATTTTGGAACATTTCGAAATTTCACTTTTGAATCTGGTTGGAGGTAAAGAGGTTGCTTTCAGTTTTTTTTTTTTTTTTTTTTTTTTTTTTATTAAATTCTCGATTTTGGTTTCTGTTGGAATTTTCACATAACACTTTTACTTAGAGATTTCAAATTAGACCCCCTTGCAGTTGATATTTCACTTCAGATGTTGGTTTAGCTTTGAGATTTCACTTCTGATCCTGGTTGCAAGGTAAAAAAAATCACCTAAAGACCTTTTGGTTCAAGATTTCACCTTAGACTTCCGTCTGTTAGAAATTTTCGCTTTTGGCTCTGGTCTCGGTTCAAGATTTCACCTTAGACTTCCGTCTGTTAGAAATTTTCGCTTTTGGCTCTGGTTCTCGGTTCAAGATTTCACCTTAGACTTCCGTCTGTTAGAAATTTTCGCTTTTGGCTCTGGTCTCGGCTCAAGATTTCACTTCAGATTCTGTTTTGTTTGCTATTTCACTGCTGAACCTTTAATTTTTGGATCGATTAGAAATTTCACTTCAAATCCTGGTTGTGGAGTAAAAAAAAAATCATTTTAAACTTTAACCTTAGTTTCAGTTAATGATTTCAATTTAAAATCGGTTTTAGTTTAAAATGTCATATTATTATTATTATTTAGACTTTGGTTAGTTATAGATTCTTGTTTATGTTTAAAAAATTAGCTTTAGACTTTGGTTGAAGTTAAAGATTTTACGATAGACCCTGGCTTTAGTTGATTTCATTTCTGGCTTTGCTTTATTTCAGAAATTTGATATTAGACTTCAGTTTAAGGCTGACAATTAATTCTTTCGTAGCCATACGTTCTTTTCTGTTTGTCTATGATCCATCCACTTGCCTCCCTCTCCCTCTCTCTCTCCCTTTCATCCTCCCTCTCTCTCATCCTCCCTCTCCCTCTGTCTCCCTCCGTCTTTCCCCCCGCCTCATCTCACTCACTCTCATTCTCTCTTCCTCTTTCTCTCTCTGTCTCCCCCGTCTCTTTCTCCTTCCCCCCTCCCTCTCTCCCTCCTTCCCATTCCCTCTCCCTCTCCCTCTCATACTTTTCTCTATCCACTTCCACGTATCCTTGCTGCTTTTCCGGATTCCTCGGATACTTGTTCTTCGTCTTCGGGTCGAGAGCGAAGAACCGACTTCCGGACGACACGAGCGAAGAGACCTGAAGACAAAAAAAAGAGATAGATAGATAGATAAAGAGAGAGAGAGAGAGAGAGAGAGAGAGAGAGAGAGAGAGAGAGAGAGAGAGAGAGAGAGAGGGAGGGAGGGAGGGAGAGAGGGAGAGAGAAAGAGAGAAAGAGAGAGAGAGAGAGAGAGAGAGAGAGAGAGAGAGAGAGAGAGAGAGAGAGAGAGAGAGAGAGAGAGAGAGAGAGAGAGAAAATGGAGAATGATTAATGATTAAAACAAACGAACGTGCTAGACATCAGAGCTCACATTGCACTATGATAAAGTATTGTATCAAAAAGGGCAAAAATGAGTTAACGATCGAGATAAGTGGACAGAAAAGGAGGAGGAAGAAGAGAAGGAAGAGGAAAAGGGGAGAAGAAAAGACCCTTGCAACACGAGTCGAGGCGAGGGCTGAGGTCCAAGGCAGGGCTGATCGACTCTGGGCCTCAGTCCCTGTCTCCTGAGCCCCCCCCCCCCCTGGACAACAACGAGCAAGGGACTGAAGAGGGGGGGGGCAAAAAGAAAAAGGGAGTAACTAATTTATTGATCTTTTTTGTCTTCATTTTTTTTCTTGGCCTCTTTAATAATTTTTCTTTGCCTCTTTGATATTGTTTTTCTTGGGGGGGGGGGGTCTCTTTAATGTCTTTTCTTCGCCTCTTTAATACCATGTTCTGCGAGAGAATTTTCCTTCTAAAAGTATGGTTAGTGTTTAGCTTGCGTATGAGAACACCTCACCTATTGAATTAAACCTTACCAACAAGTAATTATAGCTTACCCAATGTCAACTAAACCCCATACACTGAGAAATAAACCTACTGATATCAAAAGATTATTAACCCCTTTCAAAGTGACAGCTAAACCTCACTCATTATCAACTAGACGTCCCATTCTAACAACTAAACAAACACACAAACAGACAGACAAACGACCTCAATTCTGGCAATTAATTTCACTTACAAACGACCGAATCTCACCTGGGAAATGGACCTCATTTATCATTAACTAAACGTCACCTTATACCAGCTAATCCTCATAGACTGCCAACTAAACCTTACCTACTGAAATTTCAACCCCGGTAATCAAACCTTACCAACTGAAAACTAAACCTCACCTTCTCATATCTCTAACTCACTGAAAACCTCAATAACGAAACCACATTTACTTACTATCAAACCTCACGTACTAACAACCCAGCCTCCTCTATTGACAACACAACCTTTCCCTCCTTAACACTCCAACCTCAACCCAATGCCAAACTAAACCTCACCTGCGTTTCGGAGACGCCGTGGTTCTTGAGGTAAACAAAGCCTATGTTCTGAAAAGCTTCGGCAACAGACTTTCCTACGCGAAGCCACTCCTCTCGGCTTGGGTCACCTGCGTGTGCCAAGCCTGCGAACGGGGAGCCATTATAAGCCGTTTTAATTATAATAATCATAATAAGAACGGGGAGCCATTATAAGCCGTTATAATCATAATAATCATAATAAAAACGGGGAGCCATTATAATCATCATTATCAAATATCACCATCACTGCCAATGCTGGTAATGTTATTACTAGGTTGCTTTACTTATCCAATATTCATTTTACAATAATCTTTATAAAAAATCGCCATCACTATCAGTACTATTGCTGCTATTACTATACTATTCGTCTTTTTTAATCCAATAATCATTATACAATAATCATTATCAAAACTCATTATCAATGATGTTGCTGCTATTACTTTTTTTCTTTTCTTTTTATTTATTTATTTATCTTTTTATCCAACACCAACCATTCACTAAGGATCAGGGTTACCATCATTACCGCAAATTTTACGAATGCGACGCGAGAGCCATGACTCCGGCGTTAATTGGAGTTGAATTATTCGGTGATTACCTGTTTATCATGATGTGAGAATCTATACAGACCTGTAATAATACAATTAATAGATTTGCAAAACTGAACCGAAGTCCAGATGTCATGGATGGTAAATAAGTTAGAGACTTCTTAATGCAAAGTCTAGGCTCCGCCATCGCATTCGCATGGTTTGCGGTAATGGCGGCGTTGGTTAAATATTCTTTCGGCGACAGTCTCTTGTTTGTTTGTTTACTATCTAGGCCTTTATTCATTTCCTTATCTATTTGTTATCTATTTATTCATGTTTAGTTCGCATTAGATGATATAAAAGATAAAAAGATAAAAATGGAGTTTGAGAGAATTTCGCTCATATGGAGGTTACTATTCTCTAGAAATTCCCGTAGCCTTGGTTTATCGGCAGGATTACGTTAAAAAAGTCAAATAACTGGCAGAATGTGATGAGATTTTAAAGGCGGGTTATCAATGGCCTAGAAGATTTTTTGTGATAGTTTCTGATGCAGGAAACAACCAAGCGTGAAGTTTTTAAAAAAATCGTAAATAATGTGGCCTGTACTGGAAACTGGGTTTGTTGGGATATTCATTCGATTTTAAGTTCGTATCTCATGCTCTGAACAAAAAGCAATACTGAGGTTATATTAAAAAAAATCCTTCTGTGGTAAAACACTCATCTCATAGAAATCATAGACAGAAAAGATCAAAATAAACCGAAATAAATTGTTTTATCATAAATTCTTTTTTTTTTTACTTACTTAATTGTCCCAAATCCACGATGGGGACGATCCCTTGCCATGCCATTGTTGTAAGGAGTGACGACAGTGTAAAGCTATGACGTCAGAGCAAGGAGTGACGTTTGTGTGAAGTGTGACGTCAGTGGAAAAGAATGACGCCAGGCAGCCTCGGCTTCTGTAAATATGGGGAAAATAGCGTTAAAGTAGTAATGTTTTCTTTTTTTTAAGTTTCTTTGAGGAGAATGACGTCAGAGTAAGTTGTGACGTCAGTGGAAGGGAACGACGCCAGGCAGCCTCGGCTTCTGGAAATGGGGAAATATGGGGAAAATAGCGTTAAAGTATTAATGTTTTTTTTTTTAAGTTTGCCGAGTGATAACCCAATTCCCTGGTCTATGAAACTTCAGCGAATGGCCTTCCAATTTCATATATGTTTTGCGGATCCACCAAATTCACTCCATGTTCTATAGTCCTTTCCGTACATGGTTTAT
The DNA here is from genome assembly GCF_015228065.2 of Penaeus monodon. Taxonomy (NCBI): domain Eukaryota; kingdom Metazoa; phylum Arthropoda; class Malacostraca; order Decapoda; family Penaeidae; genus Penaeus; species Penaeus monodon. The sequence goes on along the minus strand of NC_051428.1, from coordinate 5,734,160 downwards.
AAATTCGTCACGTGCCTCCATTGGTCACTGATTCCGCTTGTAGAAGGGCATCTGGATACCTTTTCTCTATGATTTCTAAAATGCTATGGATTTTTTTTTATCCACTTTAGTTTCATTCCATTTTTTAATATGGTTATTTTGCTTCTGAATTACTCCGTGTGCAAGGAACGCCCGGGGTTACCTTCCACTGGCGGCGCGGGATTTGAACGCGGGTCAGCGAGTTTGCTAGACGAGAACGCTACTGAGCCACACGGAAAATGGGACTAACGAAAGAATTCTTCGCTGAAGGTTAGTACGAAGAGTTTGTTCCAACAATAATCGTGTATAAAAAAGATGAACCGTAAAGAAAAAGATCTATAGCGAAATAAAATTAAGGGTTATATGAAGAATATCCTCCCCCCCTCCCGTGACAATGCGAACATAACCTTTTATTTAATTTCTTGATTTTTTTATTATTATTATTCGTTGATATATATATATGTGTATATATATATATATATATATATATATATATATATATATATATATATATATATTTTTTTTTTTTTTTTTTTTTTTTTTTTTTTTTTTTTTTTTTTTAATGCATGATTAGTTTTTTTAATGCTATCGAAAAACGAAAGCATTTGGTACATTACTGGAAGTCTTAAACTGGACTAAAAAAAAAAAAGACATCAACACTCATACGACCTATTAGCGTATAAGAAACCCCATTTTGGTATCCATCCACGCAAAATGTAACATAATTATTCGTAACCTAAATGCACCGAAATATCCAACCATTCCCACCTTACAAGATCTGAAAACTTCTCACGAACTTCAAGAAATTCGCATGACATAGAGAGCTCCTTCAAGATTTTCGCCAAGCTTGCAAAACACAGGTAGACGGTCAGGGACAAAATGCGCGAGTTACAGCGTAATGCACATTTTTTTTTTCTTCAGTGCCCTGTCCCACAAGGAAGTTGGCGATCATGGATTTCCACATACAAGGTCTACATAATTAGATCTTGGACACATAAATGTTACCTGTAGGCCTAATTTGCATTATACATATTAAAAGTCGGTGTTATAAGTTGATTTTAATTTAGAGAAACATTTCCGCCGCGTCAACGTCTAATTATAGCGAAAGTTCTCCGGGTGAGGAAACTTTTCGGTTCATAAAGCGGTGTCTGTGGATTCCCAGAATGGTTAAAACAAATGTACTAAACGTTAAAGGCCATATAGCATTTTTCTGATAAAGTATTGTATCAAAAAAGGGTAAAAAAGAGTTAAAGATAAAAGGATAAGTGGACAGAGGACACAAGCGAAGAAACCTAAAGACAAGAAAGAAAGAATGGAGAATGATTAATGGTTAAAACAAACAAATGTGCCAGAGATCAGAAATGAAGGAGGAGGAGGAGGAGGAGAAGGAGGAGGAGGAAGAAGAAGAGGAGGAGGAGGAGGAGGAGGAGGAGGAGGAGGAGGAGGAAGAGGAGGAGGAGGAGAGGAGGAGGAGGAGAGGAGGAAAAGAAGAGGAGGAGGAGGAGAAAGGGAAAGAGGAGGAGGAGGAGCGAAGGGGTTGACGGGGATGATTAAGGGTTAAAACAAAAAAAGGCCCAGAGATCGGGGTCATTAGCACAAGGGAAAAGTTTGTTTTAAAAAAAGGGTAAAATGATTAAAAGGTAAAGTAATGACAGAAAAAGGGGATGGAAAAGGGAAAAGGGAAAGGAAAGGGGGAAGAGAAGACAACCCCCCACGATAGCAATGAGCAAGGGACATGGGAGAGGGGGGGGGCGTTAATGATGACATGCTACTTTATAAACCCCCTAACGGATTACAGTCTTTTTCTTATTTTTATTATTCTTTTTCTTTTTGTTTTGTGCTGTTATTGTTTATTTGGTTTTTATTATCATTATATTTTTTGCGTTTTTTTATTTCAGCTTTCATTTCACTGTCCGCATCAAAAAAATTCACCACTAGCAGTAATATAGTAAAATTTTATAGCACAACCTAACGGGAAACCAAACCAAAAAACTTCATCTAACATTTTATAATCACAAAAATTTTATGATGTATATATGTATATATTATATTATGGGGTGATGATGATATGGTGATGATGATGGGTGATTAATGGGATGATGTGGTGATGATGAAAATGGGATGATGATGTGATATGATAATGGTGATGATGATGATGATGATGGGATGAGATGATGATGGTATGTGAATGGTGAGATAGGGTGGGGTGATTTTAAAATGGCGATGATGAAAATGGTGAGTGATATGGGGGTGATGAGATGATTAATGGGATGATGATGAGGGTGGTGGTGATGATGATGAAAGGGTGTGAGAAATGGTGAGATGATTGGTGATGATGGTGATGTGATGGGATGAAAAATGGTGATATGATGAGATGGGATGTGATGATATGGGATGTTGTGTAATGGTGATTGAAATGGTGAGATGATGATGGTATGTGGGTTGAATTTGTGGTGTGGTGATGTGATGAGGGTGTGAAATGTGATGTGATGAAATGGTGATGATGTGGTGATGAGAGGGTGATGGTGGTTTGTGGTGCGATGGGGGTAGATGTGATATAATGGTGATGATGGGGTGATATGATGGTGTTTAAAAATGTGATGATGAGGGTGATGAGTTGGTATGATGTTTGGTGATGAGATGATAATGGGATGTGAGGGTAATGATAATGTGCTGATGGGGTGCTGAGGTTATGATAAGGGTGATGATGATGATGATGGGATGAAAGGGTGATGATGATGAGATGGGTTTATGGGTGAAACGCCTGGGGTATCCTTAACAAGTAAAATATTGAAACAAGTAAAGAACCCCCAAGAGGTTTCCCAAAACAACATGGGGGTAACCTAACCTTTGTTTTTAGGGTTTTCGCACCCCAAAGACCATCGGTCAAAGGGGAAAAGGGTTATAGTTTTGACCTGGCTCAGGACGAGGGGGAAAACGGGGAAAAAACGTGACACAGAAGTTTTTAGTGTAGGCGGCTTAACCTGGGAATGGTCATTGGACAAAAAATCCCCAATGAAAAAATTGTATAAAAAAAACCCAATTTAAAAAAAGAGAAAATTGAAGCCAGGCTGAGCAAAAAAAGGTGACGAAAAGTCGTCAGTCTCAGACCCGCCCCCACACTAGGTGCTCTGAACCTGTTCCCCGGTGGTTACTCAAAACAATTTTGTCGGATCCCCCAGTTTTCTTGAAAATTCTAGAACCAAGATTAGGGCAATTTGAATAAGAAAATAAATTTGAGTGAAAAAAATCTTTCAGTTTCCTTTTGATTTAATTATCCCAAGTATTGGAGCCCTGACACTCCCCCAAAGGTCAGTGGTGGCAGTTTACCTTTAATTGTGGGAAAGTTAAATATTGATAAAAAATAAGTAAAGCCCACGACCCTCGGAAACACCCCAATGATGGTGGGGGGATAATGGTGATGATGGATTGGAAGATGGTTTGGGTGAATGTATGGTGATAAAGGTGTATGGTGATGTGATGGTGAGATAAGGGGATGAATGGTGTGATGGTTATGATGGTGATGATAAAGATGATGGGATATAATGGTGATGATGATGGTGAATGATGGTGATGAGAGGTGGGGAGGTGGATGGTGGTGATATAATGTGATGATGGGGAGATGATGGGATGATGTGGTGGTGATGATGATGTGAGGTAAAGGTGATATGGTGAGCGATGATGATGGGGATGATTGGTGGGATATGGTGGATAATGGGGGATGATAATGGTGTGATGATGTGGGAATGATGTGATAATGGGGATTTGGGGTGGTATGATGATTGGTGATGATGATGGTGTGATAAGGGATGATGATAAATGGGGATGGTGGAGGGTGATATGAGGTATATAATGGGGAATGATGTGTTGGATAGGGGGATGATAATGGTGATGATGAGGACAATAAAATGATAAAAAATATAATCTGTCGTTATCATTATCATCCTCATTATCACCATTGCAATTAGCATTACTAATTATCATAGTTATTATTATTACTATTATCCTTATCATTTAATGCCAATAATGACAATAACAATAACCACAACAATAACAACAACAACACTAATAATCAAGAATAACAATAATAACAGTAATGATGTTAATAAAAATATCGATTAACAAAAGGGTTTTCGTGAAAAATTGGGAAAAAAAGTTTTTATTCTCTTTCTTATCACCCAAAAAATATAATTTGACTCGCAGAGATTATAGCTTCCCTTCCTTTTGGGAAAACTTTTTCAAGACAAATTGGGGATCTGATTCCGTGAAATTTTTAATTCCTTTCGACACCGAATCAGTGTTTCATTATCTTCGTCATCGATGTTATTCACGTCCCATTAAAACTAGAATGTTATTGTAAAGTTGTTTGGAGAAAAAAAAAAAAAAAAAAATATATATATATACACACACACCACAAAACACACCAACATAATTAAAAATTTTTAAAATTTTATATATATATATATATTATATATATATTTAGACAAAATAAAATTCTTGGTTGGGTAATATTGTTACTGTTCTGAAAGTGAGGTCATGGACAGCAAACAAGTTTCTCTTTTTTTAGCGGTTTTTTTTTTCTTTTCTTTTCCTTCTCAATCGGACAAGAGTTATTCACCCGGAAGAAAGCTTTTTCATAAACATAAAACTTCCCCGTGATGGAAAAAGGATTTTTTACCCTATTTTTTTAAAACAATTTTTCATTC
>NC_051428.1:5716936-5719436 GCF_015228065.2 Penaeus monodon | reverse complement strand
TGAAAAGATACATCGTGAAAAGATACATTGTGAAAAGATACATTGTGAAAAGATACATTGTGAAAAGATACATTGTGAAAAGATACATTGTGAAAAGATACATTGTGAAAAGATACATTGTGAAAAGATACATTGTTGAAAAGATAGTGTGAAAAGTTACAGTGTGAAAAAGATAATTGCGAAAGATACATCGTGAAAAGATACAGTGTGAAAAGATACATTGTGAAAAGATACATTGTGAAAAGATACAGTGTGAAAAGATACATTGTGAAAAGATAGTGTGAAAAGATACAGTGTGAAAAGATACAGTGTGAAAAGATACATTGTGAAAAGATACAGTGTGAAAAGATACATTGTGAAAAGATACAGTGTGAAAAGATACATTGTGAAAAGATACAGTGTGAAAAGATACAGTGTGAAAAGATACAGTGTGAAAAGATACATCGTGAAAAGATACAGTGTGAAAAGATACATTGTGAAAAGATACAGTGTGAAAAGATACAGTGTGAAAAGATACAGTGTGAAAAGATACATTGCGAAAAGATACATCGTGAAAAGATACAGTGTGAAAAGATACATCGTGAAAAGATACAGTGTGAAAAGATACAGTGTGAAAAGATACAGTGTGAAAAGATACATTGCGAAAAGATACAGTGTGAAAAGATACAGTGTGAAAAGATACATGTGAAAAGATACATTGTAAAAATACAGTGTGAAAAATACAGTGTGAAAAGATACAGTGTGAAAGATACAGTGTGAAAAATACATCGTGAAAGATACATCGTGAAAAGATCATGTGAAAATACAGTTGAAAAGTACATTTTGGGAAAGATACATTGTGAAGATACATCGTGAAAAGATACATCGTGAAAAGATACATTGTGAAAAGATACATCGTGAAAAGATACATTGTGAAATATTCAGAAATCGATCGGTAAATGTTTGAAAAAAAAATTAAAACCACAAACCAATCACAAAAAATACTAACCCGCTAAAAGAGCTCATTGAAAATCCTTGGAAATCAAAAATAATGATAATAGAATGATAATGATGATGATGATGATAATAATAATGATAATGATAATGATAATGATAATGATAATTATAATGATAATGATAATGATGATGACGATGATGATGATGATGATGATGATGACGATGATGATGATGATAATAATAATAATAATAATAGTAATAATAATAATGATAATAATAACAATAATAATAATAATAATAATAATAATAATAGTTATAATACTACTACTAATAATAAATCAAATAACATAAAAAAGCTAATCACAAAAACCCATATCTTTTATCCTTAAAAAAACATAAAAGAAAAAAAAAAGATAAAAAACGAAATCCTACGGAATCCTGCGGACTCCTACGCAATCCTACGGACTCCTCCCACGAGAAAGCTTTCTGCTCGGACTTACTGGCGGTGTCGACGACGTTCGCGCTCGCCCGGGCCCTGAGCAGCATGCGCGTGATGTTCGCCAAGCCATGAGACGCCGCCAGGGAGAGGGCTGTCAGACCTGGGGAAGGGGGGGGGTATAAATGGGATTATAAATGGATTATAAATGGATTATAAATAAATTGATTAATTAATTAATTATAAGTGTATTATAAATGGATTATAAATGGATTATAAATGGATTCAAATTCATTATAGGAATGTACATGTATGTGGATTTAAGTTGGCATAGAGCAGTTATATATATATAAATATATATATATATATATATATATATATATATATATATATATATATAATCTTCTTTTAACGGTAGGTTCATGTCTGAGCCGCCGTGGTCACAGCATGATACTTAATTGTAGTTTTCATGTTGTGATGCTCTTGGAGTGAGTACGTGGTAGGGCCCCCAGTTCCTTTCCACGGAGAGTGCCGGTGGTACCTTTTAGGTAATCATTCTCTCTATTTATCCGGGCTTGGGACCAGCACTTGACTTGGGTTGGCTTGGCCACTCAGTGGCTAGGTAGGCAATCAAGGTGAAGTTCCTTTTGCCCAAGGGAACAACGTGGCGGTCGGTGACTCGAACCCTTGAACTCAGATTGCCGTCGTGACAGTTTTGAGTCCGACGCTCTAACCATTCGGCCATCGCGGCCTTGACGATCATGGGCTTCCATTATTTTTTCTTAGCAATTTAGAGCGGTGGTTTGCCATTGCCTTCCGCCCGGTGTTTTTATCGAGTCACCATCTCTATTTACCCGGCACTGACTTGAGCTGGCTTGGCCACCCAGTGGCTAGGCAGGCAATCGTTGTGAAGTTCCTTGCCCAAGGGAAACAACGCGGCGGTCGGTGACTCGAACCCTCGAACTCAGATTGCCGTCGTGACAGTCTTGAGTCCGACGCTCTAACCATTCGGCCACCGCGGCCCATATATATATATATATATATATATATATATATATATATATATATATATATATATATATATAATGATAACTAAATAGGAAAGATCGATGATGTTCAAACACGTTG
>NC_051428.1:5706936-5711936 GCF_015228065.2 Penaeus monodon | reverse complement strand
TTAAGACGGGGTTAATTGGTTCGTTCATGTGCGCAGTGCTGATTCGAAAGCTTTCAGACTGAATTCTTTCTTTCTTGCTTATTTAGCATGTGGATTACGAATCTCTGCATGGGTTTTTACTTTTATCTTATTATTATTATCATTTTTTTTTCATGTTATTCTTGTGTGTGCATTTGGGTATGGTTTGCTACTGCTTGTTACACAGGAAAATCCGCTTATATACTAATAACTGTTGATTGCAGGTTTCCATATCTTACTTTTTCGACACTATTTCATGTGTCATGTGCCTTACTCTCCGTAAACATTTTCACCACGTTAAAGATATCGAAGCCTTCATTTCCGCCTTCAAAATACTTTTTTACGACACTAGAAAGTGTCGCTAATCTCATTCGCGACACTTCCTCTTCGTGCATAAGCTGACGAATCTGATTTTATTTTCGAATTGTATTAAAATATCAACCACTGTTTCGCAACAGTATATACAATTTACTAGTTAATGACATCTTAAAATTACAAATAAAACGATCTAGAACTACCGACATCAGTTGAAAATGCGCGGGCCCCGAGCGCCTCCCTTCATTCTTTTTCCTTCGTCTATCGACATCGACTTCGGACGCCAATTTTTTATTGATATTAATTACAATTAAAAGGTTACATGAATTTACGCCTTCATATTCAATTATACGTACACAAGAAGTAATCTTTTATATATATATATATATATATATATATATATATATACATATATATAATATATAATATATATATATATATATATATATATATATATATATATATATATATATATATATATATATAATCAATAAACAGTCCTTCTTAATGTTATCTCTGGCGACCTGTCAGAAATATCTGATCTAAACGTCTCTTTTCAGAGCACCACTGCTTGTGACTCGAGTGTGCAGTCCGGACAATTTACAAGGCGTCACCACAAACCTATTAAGCAACTGGGTAATTTGTCATCTATAAATTCCTCAAGGAAGAGACAATGAATCAGGTGAAGAAAACTTTACATTTACAGATACTATTATATGGGATTCATATTTTACGTTCTCAATATAATGTGTTTTACATTTAAGATTGAACGTTGTTATCTAAGTTTGGCTATCGTGATAGTACTAAAATTGCTAGTTATACCAGTTCCAATTGTTTTTTTAAAGGGAATTACCACGTATTTCAAGTAATAATATTGGCATTGGGCAAAACATTGCAATATAAGCCGCTAATTGACCTCAGCTGTTGACGCGGCAGATAATTTAAAATAATGAATCAATCACTGCAGTATTTCCAAACTTTTTTTAACACAGTTTTAATGGCCGACATTAGTTGTCATTGAAAATATTTGCGAAATATCACGAACCAGTCACAAGCTTAGTCCCATACAAGAGTATTCAATTCACATAATACTGGATGCTATGCATGTATCCCCCCCCCAAAAAAAAAAAAAAAAAAAAATACAGGACCTGCACCATATGGGTGTACCAGTTGGAACTGTGGGGAATTGTACATTTACCATAGGGACTAGGAAAACAGCTCACAAATAGAAACTGTGGTTGTTTTCCTCCCTTTTCACCTTTATGTACATGTTATTACGTTTGTGTTTGTTTTAATTTACCATAGTCTTACCTGCATTATTAGTCTCGTTGGGATCGGTCCCGTTTTCTATGAGATGGACGACGGTGTCCCAATCTGCTCTGGCTGCGGCTTGGACTAGAGGCGAATCTGGTTTCTCTGAAGAAAATGCCACTTGTTTTCTAACTGAATTTATGTATTTATCTATAATAATTATTATCAATTTTATTGCTTGTGTTTTGGATAATCAGAAGCTCATGTGTGAACTTCAAAAACTAAATAGCTATCATTTTTTCATTCTTATTCAAATAATTAGTGTCGGGTACACAATATATAAAAATTCGTCAAGAATTTAGGCAACAGATTAAATATATGTTTTTTATTGAAATTGCTGTCTGCATGGTTGAAGTTGCAGGTGCATGTAATTTTATTTAAATCAACGAGCATGTTTTTAATAAATAGTCTACTGTATATTGAACTTAAAAGATGTTTTTGTTTGTCAATTTTTATTTTCAGTTGGTATCATTAATTCAGCTATTTACGTATATGTTTTTGATAACATATGAACAATCGTTATTATTTTCTGACAATATAACGTTTTTAATAATTTTCCCCTTTTTATTCATCTACCTTAATTTTTTTTTTACCTATTTACCTATTGATATATTTAAAAATCACTGAAAACATAGTGTAGATTTTTTTTTTCATTTTCTTTACCTGCGTTTTGGCCGACAGACTCCCTGTTACCCAGAGCGATGACGTAGAGAAGTGTTAATAGCGTGTAATTCACTTTGGTCCACATCGCGGGTCCTTTTTCGTTGCTGGATTAAAAAGAAAAAAAATTATATATATAATGATGAAAAGGAATATATATTTTTAAAGTGGATTATAGGTTCAATACCGTTTTTTTTTTTCGGAGAGGCTATTGAAAAAAAAAAAAAAAAAAAAAAAAAATAATAATATAAAAATATATATATATATATATATATATATATATATATATATATATATATATATATATATATGTTGTGTGTGTGTGTGTGTGTGTGTGTGTGTGTGTGTGTGTGTGTGTAAGAAATACCACGTATGAAGTAGTCACAGTCGATTCAAAGAGAAAAAAAAAAATAAATAAAAATGCAAAAACTGCTCGTCTTCTCTCAGTTTTGACAAAATGATATCTACTGAAATATGCAGAAACACACGCACACACACACACACACACACAGGTACTTCAGGCTTAAAATGGCCTGTAATGGAGATTTTGTAGCTTTATTTGCGGCATAGGGGATTACTCCTTTATTAAGTAGCCTCCTTGAATCTAACTCCATTGGTTTACCGATCCCGACTCACCTTTGATCACGGCCACTAATACTACACCCCTTTTGTCGACACTTGCTGTCAACTACACCCATCCTGAATCACCTACCCAGATTATAATCAACTTCAGAAGACACCCCTTCCTCGAACCCATCCCCTGCCCAGTCATCTCCATTGCCTACGTCCTCCTCCCTTGTTACAACTCTTCAGCCTTATTGCCCTCTCCCTCACAGCATTACCTCACTAAACACCACCTCCTCTTCTTCGCGTCCTTGCCCCTCTACAATATCCACCTCTACAAATCTTCGGAGTACTCTGTTTAGCCCAGCCAAGTGGGATCGATTTTTTGATGATCCCCCCTACAGCCCCTTGCTATGACAATACCCTACTCCCAACAGTGCCTTCAAAAATAAGTAGGCAAAGCTTCCTTCCGCAGCAGTCCTGATCGTTCACGCCGTGTCACAGTTACACCTGAGACCATGCACTATCTACCCTGGTTGGCCTCAATGGTAAACCTATTACTGCCCAACCTCACTCCCTTAATACATGTACTGGGACTATTTCCATCTCCCCGGCTGATTGCCATGTCTACGACAAGGATTGGTCAGACTGTGAAGACAACCTAAATGGCTGCCTCACTGACTATGATGCAGTGTCGGTATAATGCTAAACTATCCCCAGAGGGGATAGTTTAGCCTCAACACTCATAACCGTATGTTACATATTCCACCTACTTCCTTGTCCTTCCTTCTATCGATATTCAGTAACATATGGACGACCTGAAACTTTCCTCCCCACTGGCGTGAATCCTTTGTACTACCTTTCCTTTGATCCTCTTGCCTACTTTGAAACAAATGATATCAGCATTTGCACGCTATGATTCAGTATTAGCTGTCTCCTTCGATCTAGAAATATAATACCACATGGTGGCACCCTATCCTTCAACATCTTCCCATGGCATATATGGAAACATGGATGTTTTCCTAAAGTTTTTTCTTTCTGACCGCACCTTCCGTGTCACATTTGCCTCTTCTACTTCCTCTTTCACTCAATGCAAAGGCAGTGTGCTCAGAACCACAACATTTCTCATTGTTGTAAACGGATTTCAGCTCTACCACCTGGAATCATGTCATTAGTTGTATGTTGATGATCTAGCCATCTTTGCCCCTAGTCCTTCAATACCTGTTCTCCATCAGCTCCTCCAATCTGCAATAACACTAATCTCTTCCTGGGCCACCAACCACGGCTTTCGATTTTCTACCTATAAATCCTTTTCTATCCCTTTTTTCGTTCATGTATAGCCTCCCAACCTCCACTCTTTCTATATGATGCCCCCATTCAATTCCATCCCTCAGGCAAGTTCCTTGGTGTCATTTTTGACTCCAAACTGTTTTGGCAAGATCATATCCTTTCTGTTAAAGAAAAATCCCGCCGTCCCCTGAGACTCTTACAGACACCCTCATATATATTCTGGGGTTCAGACTGCAAAATGCTCCTCCATCATCATATTACCCTAATCCACTCCACCCTTGACTATAGTTGTCCTATATTTTCTTCTGTTTATACCTCCCTTCTCAAACACTTTGACACAATCCACCATTGCTGTCTTCGATTATCCCTAGATGTGTCCTTTTATCTTTAAGAACCTATGCTTGTTTTCCCCAATTTTCTCTCTATGTAAACTGTCCCTCAATCCTTTCTTCATACTATCCACGTCGACCTACCCCTTTCCTTGTTCGTATGGACACTGCTTTCCCATTCACCCATTCCTCATGCCCCATCCCTTTCTCGTTCTGCCCAAACTTTCCCTCCCTAGCTAATACCTTCCTCCTGTATTTGCTCTTCTTTTTTTCCCTGGTCCACCCAAGTCAAACATCCCACCTTCTGCCCTTCTCACACATTTTCTTGCATATATCTCTAGCCACTCCTCCAGTACCTATGCCTATACAGACGGCCCCAAATCCACCTTGGGCATTGGTTTCGCTGTAGGCTTTTCCTCTCACACATACAACTTTTCCCTTCCTCCTGAATCGATCTTCCTCACAACAGAACTATGTACTATCCTGCTTTACAACGCATGACTTCCATCTCTT
>NC_051428.1:5666171-5686836 GCF_015228065.2 Penaeus monodon | reverse complement strand
ATGGAATTGTTGGGAAGGGGAGGAGTTAAGGGAGTAGGAAGCATTATGTAATTTACTGTGCAAAAAACAGCAATGGTTTAAGGGTTTAAAGCAAGTAAATGGTAGACTTAAGGTCATGTAGCACTATTTTTAATGTTGGGAAGGGGGGTTTGAGTTAGGATTAGGTCTAAGGGGGAAAAGGGAATTGGAGAGGAAAGGGTTAGGGTCGGGTGTGGTAAGGAGTTAGATTAGAGAAGGATATGTATGCGTTTGAGGAAAAGAATAGGTTTTTGAAGCAGAAAGTGTGGGATTTGTAAGGGGGGGCTTGGGGGGGGGGGAAAGCAGAGGTAGGTTTTTTCAAAACGTGGGCACGAAATAGGATGTTGGGATTGAAAGGGGAAAATTAAATTAAAAAAAGGGGGGATCAGATTGTGAATAATGGAGTGTGTTGGGGACGGGTGTGGCCAATGTAACGGGCGAGAGCGGTTTCCCAACGTTTGTTCCATGAAATGGAGCTGACCGGGAGGAGATTGATAGTTTTCAAAAATGTAATTTATTAGTGCGGAGGTTGACAAAAAGATGCCATCGATTATACAAAAAGGGTCTTAAAGTGTGGGTAATAATCCGGGCTGGGATACGTGAGAAGCGTGGTTGGTATGATGTGGAATAGGGCGTGCGGCTGTAGTGATCTGCCTGTTCATTGCCGGGATTCCAACATGGCTGGGCACCCAGCAAAATTTGATTTTTTTATGGCGTGTGGACAGGTAGAACAACCAGTTTGGATCTACAAACAAGGGGAGGTTGTGTGTTTTATTGACTTTTTGAGATTTAATGAGTTACGGAAGTCAGTAAAAATTGTAAAAGAGGAAGAGGAGAGTGGTATAGTGTTTTAGAGCAAAAAGGAGTGCATACAGTTCTGTAGTAAGGACACTGGATTTAGCAGGGAGTATTTGAAAGTACGAATTGGGAAGATTACTGCAAAACCAGCACGGAGGTGGATTTGGAGCCAAACAGTATATACTGAATACTAGAGAATGAGTGGAGACATGGTCAAGGAAATGGGTGAGAAGGACAGTAGGAGGGATATTTGATTTTGGTGGGTCGGGGAAAACAGAAGAGTAAATATGGGGGTGAGGTATAAGCCATGGAGGGACGGAATGGACAGAGAACGGGAGAGGTTGGAGATGGGGGAAAGGGGAATGGGAGAGGAGGGTTATCCCTGCGAGTGGAAGAAAGGAGTAGGAAACGTGGAGATGAACTAAGGTAAGAAGTAGGATTGTGGGATAGTTAGTTTAGTGAGGGAAAAGTTGGTGGAATCGAACATAGCATCGGGGAGGGAGAAGGGCACGACGTCGAGATAGAGATGGTATGCGCTGATTCAGGTACAGGCTCTAACTGGAGAGGAGTAAAGGCGCCTAGGGGCTAAACGAAGACCACAGTGGGACTGTATCAGATGGCAAGGAGAGTTGAAGGCAAGGAGTAGATTTGGCATCCATAATCAAAAGTGGAGGGAAAAAAATTTCAAAAAAAAAAAAAAAGGTAAAACGAAAGGGGTTTTGGGGGAGAGGGCAAAAATTAAAATGGGGAAATTTAGGATCAGGGAGGAGGGGGAAATAATGGGGATACGCTCGGGTTTTTAAATAGAAAATTAGAAAGGGAAAATACGCCCGGGCGGGGAAAAACCCCATTTAACGAGGGAGGGATGAAGGGGGGTTTTTAAATTGAAGGACGGGGGAGAGGGGGGGATTTTGGAAAGGGGTTCCGAAATTTTGAGAAAATGTGGGGGGTTTTTTGGAAAAACCTTTTCCCCAGCTTTTTTTTAATTCAGTAGGGGACAAGAAGGCAGATGTTTTTTAAAAATAAGGGGGAGTGTTGGGGGGGAACCCCTTGAAAGGGAATGTTCCAGGTCATTTTTTAAGCGAAGTGCTTTTAAAATTTTTGGGGAAAAACATTTGGGTTTAGGGTCTTGAGGGGGGGTACTTTTTGGGGGTTTAGAGAGGAAAACTTTCCTTTTTGGGAAATAGGTAAAGGGGGGGGATTTTAATAGAAAAAGGGTAAAGGGGGTTGTAGGGGGGATCGGCCTTAAAAGGGGCCAGGTGGGATTGGGAAAGCGGGGTTCAAGGGAATTTTGGGGAAAAAGAGAATGGAAAGTGGTCCCTGGGAAAAAATTTTCTAAAAAAAATTTGCCGGGAATTAAAATGAAAAGGGGAATGGGGGAATCTGAAAAAGATTGGGGAATCAAAGTGGGGGGATTAAAAATTTTGGAATGAAAGTCCGTTGGAGAGGAAGGGGCTCTAGAATGGGGCTGGGGGAATTTTTTGGAAAAAATCACCCCAAGAATTTTTGGCACATTTAAAAGCCCCAAATTGAGGAAAATGGTTAAAATTTGGGAATTAGTTTTAAAAGAAAAGTAAAATGGGGGGGGGGGGGGAAAAAGGAAAAGGGAAAATTGATCCCACGATAAAGGGAAGTAGAATTTTTTCGGGGGACAGGTTTTTTAAAAGGGGGGTTTTGGGGGAGGGAAAGGGGCAAAAGGGAAAGGGAAATGGGGGAAAACAAAAGAAAGGGGATTGGAAAAGGGGAGGGGAAAAAGGTTTCTTGGGGGGCAACTTTTAATGGGTATAAGGGGAAAGGATTACGAAAATTTCCCGGTGGGAGGGGAACCGGAAAAAATTTTTTGGGAAATATTTTTTTAGGGAAAAATTTTGGGGTGGGGGAAAATTTAGGGGGAACATTTGGGGGGATAAGGACGAATTTCAGGTTTGGGGTAAAAGGGGGGAAAAGGTTTACGGAGGGGAAATTAAGAAAAGGGGGTTGAGGAAGGGGATATTTTGGGGGGGGGGGGGGGGGGGGGCAAAAAAAGGGGGTTAGGGGGATGGGAGGAGGGGAAAGGAAAAGGGAAAATTTGGGGGGGGGGTTTTTGGGGGGGTTTTGGGTTTGGGGGTTTGGGGGGGAGGCGGTTTGGGGGGGGGGGGGGGGGTTTGTTTGTTTTTTTTTTTTTTTTTTTTTTTTTTTTTTTTTCCTTTTTTTATTGGGGGGGGGTTTTAGATTTGGGGGTTTGGGGGGGGGAAAATTCTTAAGAATTTAATTTTTCAAATTTTTGAGGAGGGGGGTTTGGGGGAGTTTTGGGGGGGTTTTTTCTTGGGGGGGGGAAAGGGAGGTGAAGGTTGGGGGGAAAGGAAAGGTAGGGATTGGGGGGAGGGGAAGAAGGGGGTGGCTTTTTGTTTTTGTTTTCTGGGCCGAAGGGGGGAGGGGGGGAAGGGTTTTTGGGGGGGGGGAGGGATTGGGTACGTGGGGAACATTGGAGGTTGTTTTTTGGGGGAAAAAGGGGGTTTGCTGGGGAGAAAAAAGGTTTTTGAAGGGGGAGTTTAGAGAAGGGGGGGGGTTTTAGGAAAAAATTTTTAATAGATGGGGGTATTAGGGGGTGGGGGAATAAGAGAGAAACCCAAAAAAAGGGCCCAAAACCACGTAGTGTTGATTTCCATTTTTGACTCGAGATTGCTACCTCAACTAAAATTTGTAGGTGGGACACCCCTAAAAAAAAACTATGGGGCCGCCACAGTTTTCACAGTGCGTGATTGTCAGAGAGTTAGATCGGGGGATGGCAGGTGGGGAAAATAGGGGATTGGCGTGGAACGGGGAATTTTGGGTGGATGTCCAGATGCCCAAAATTTTGGGACTGACAGGGGGGGTTGGTATGGACGAACAGGGAGGGGTTCTCCCCTATTAGACGTTAAAAGGGGAAGGGTTTATGTCTACGGAAGGTAATTTTGGCTATGTTGGGTTTTTTTCGATGAGTCTGGGGGAATGGAGGGGGCATTGTACTGGTTGCTCAAGTCTGTGGGCGGCACGTAGGTCTTCTCCACAAATTTACCAATCTTTGTCATAGATTGGGCAATTTGTTGGGGAGATTGAAACGTTTTCCCGGGGCAAGATTTAGGGTTTGGGTGGGGGTTTTAAGGATGGGGACCTATAGGTCAGTTATTTTTTAATGCTATAGTTGGGTTTTGGAGTACTGAAAAAGACGGGACGGGCGGTAGCTATGGAAAGAGACTTTACCTTTGTTTTTGGGGACAGTTGGAAAGAAGGTGTTGTCAAGTAGGGGCTGTGGAGGGATCACGAAAAACGGTCCCATTTGGCTGCCAAAGGGTAGTCAAAATGTTATAGAGATAGGGGTAGTAAAGGGGGGGGCATGATGAAGTGGAGTAGTGTTGAGGGAGGAGTGTTATGGAGAGGGGGCAGTAAGGTGAAGGGATTAATAAGGATTTTGGGGGAAAGGTGTTAATTGATGCTGGGGGAGTGGGAAATTTCTTAAGGGGGGATTGTTGGGGTATGTAAGTAGGGATTGATGGGGGGTGTTATTTTCAGTGTTCGGAGCGTGGTCAAAGGAGAGCCGGGTAGGGGGAATCGGGGGGGTTTACATTGTTGGGGGGTTTTTATAAAAGGGGAACCTCATTGCCCCTAAAAGTGGGGATATGTTTTCATTAGGCCTGGGAAGCCCGGGTTTATTGGGATAAAAAAATCCACCCCTCGGGGCCCCTTTTAGGAGTAAGGGGATGTAAATAAATAGGGGAAACCCTGCCCCTGGCTCCCTCAGGCGTTCAGGTGGGACAAATCACCTTCTCTTTCAGCACGGCTTCACGCCTTTGGGGTGGATAGCAGAAGGGAAGAAACGAAAAGTGGGAAGAAAAAAAAAAAAAAAAAAAAAAAAAAAAACCATGCAAAATTAGTTGAGTCGAGGGCTGAGTCCCAAGGTTGGGGGTTTCCCTCATTGGGTCCCTCTCCGCTCCTAAACCCCCCCACGACAACCAAAAGGGGGAAGGGATTGGGTTTGGGGGGGGGGGGGCGAAAACGGCAAAAATTGACTTTAAATATTTTGGAAAGTGGCCGAAAAGGGGATGAAAAAAGGGGAAGGGGAGGAGAAGAAAAAAAAAAATGAAAATTTTTTTAGGCGGGGCGAGGACCCAAGGCGGGAGATACTTACATTGGGGGTTTAGCCCATGTCTCCAAGCCCCCCCCAAGACAAAACGAGCAAAGGATTTTTGGGGGGGTCTCCTCTTCAGACTCGAGATAGCCTCCATTGATATAAAACCCTTATCCTTAACCTCTCCCCTTTCCAAACCCTACCCTACCCCATTTACTCCCCCCCTTTTCCCTTTTTTCTACCATCACCCCTTTTGTCACACTGCTTTTCATTGGTATGTGACCCTTTTATGTTAGCAACGTATTTTTTAAACCATTAACCCTTTAAACCCTTTATTCAAAAGGGGGCCTTTTGGGCCCAATTCCCCCTTGGGGGGTCAACTTCTTAACAAAACCCCCCCCCCCCCCCCCCCCCCCCCCCCCCCCCCCCCCCCCCCTTTTTTTTTTTTTTTTTTTTTTTTTTTTTTTTTTTTTTTTTTTTTTTTTTTTTTTTTGTTTGAAAAAATGGTTCCCCCGTTTGCCCGGGAATGGTTTCACCCCAAAAAATTAAATTTTAAAAAACTAGGGGAACCAAAAGGGAATTCCCCCCCAAAAAAAAAGGCCAAAAGGGGGGTTTTTTTGGCAGGGGGGGGGGTTTATTTTTTTTTTTTCCCCCCCCCCCCCCCCGTCCCCTCAAAAAAAAGGAGGGGGCAAAAAAAAAACCCTGATGCAATCACACTCGGCTGCAAAGTAATCAGTGCCCATTTGAGGAGGCGACAATTTGAGTTTTTGGCAAAATTAAACAGGCCCGAAAAGAGCCAGAACATTGGGGAAGGTTAAATGATTTTTTAAATTTAACTTTATCTGTGGTTTTTCAAAAGTTTTTTGCAGTGTGGTGTTCATTTTGTCACCCACATAAAACCAAAAAAGGGGGGGGGGGGAAATTTTTTAAAATGAAATCTGCCCGACCCGGGGGCCCCTTTTCAAAAGGGGTACGCAGCTGCCCCTTCCCGGGTCATGACCAACCTCGGCGTAAAGAGAAACGCTTGGGGGGAAAAAACTGTGTCCCCCGCCCAAGGGGGAAGCGACCAAGAAATACCCCAAGGGGGTTTGGAGCTGAGCCGCCTCGCCACGTTTTAAACCCTTTTAAAATCATTTTTCCCCCCTTTTCAAAAAAAGGGGCCCCGGCCCCCGTTAAAATTTTTTTTAATTAAAAAAAAATTTGGGTTTTGGGGTTAGGGGTTTTACGTTTCCCGAAAGGGAATAGGGAAGGTGTTTTTTGGCTTTATAGGGGGAATTACTGAGAGTATTTTTTCCTTTTCATCTGATAACCAGTCACGATTTTTTAAAAAAACCTGATTAATTTTTTGAAGTGCTTTTAAATTTAAATTTCTCTTTTTTAATTTTAGAGCCCCTCTCCTTGGGAAAAAATACTCTCCCCCCCGAAAAAAGTGGATTTTTGAAAGGGGGGTAGGTTTTCCCCTAAAAATGGGACCTTCTCTTACTTTTTCGCTCATCTTCTCCTAACCATCTACTTCTAAATTTAGTTCCCCCCCTTCTCCCCCCAACACAAACAAAAAACCTTCTCTCCCCAACTCTTCCCCCCCCTCTGACCTCGCCCTTGTTACGGTTTAGAAAACCCTGAATCCCCAATGGTTCCACGATTACAATTTTTCCCGTCAAAATTTTTGGGTTCAAACGTCTCTTTTTGATCAATTCTTTGCGGATGTGGAAGAAACGGGGTAATCCATTAAGGGGTTAGACGGGATCCGACCCTTTTGTAAAAATTCTTTCCCTCGGGGGCGGCCAGAATGGACTCAAAAAACGAAATCCCAGAGGGCTGGGGCGCTAGATTTTTTTAATAATTTGCCGGAAGATAAAAATTTCGTATGGAATTTAAAGATTATTTTAAACTTAACTTTTTCGAGGCAGACGGAAAAATCACCTTTAACGACTAATAAAATTAATTAGAATAAAAAACCCAACTTCCTTTTCCAAAGATGATCTTTCACCCTTATTAAAAAAATTTTCGCGTTAAAGCTTAGGGAAAATGGGCCCCAAGTCTACCCCCGGGGTTTAAGGAACGCGTGGGGTTTTGTTCTAAAAGAAAATGTGTTATCAGAGCACTTTCGCACGGGGAGTTTTTAAACATTTTGCTAAAGGTGGTTAGTGTTTTCCCTATTTTTCCAGCTGTGCGAAAAACGATTTTGGGGAAAAAAGCGACAGTGTTCATTGGGTAAGTTTCCCTTGAAGTCCTTGCGAATGAGATGTCGGGACAAGGGTGGAAATGTGAGGGGGTTTGCAAATGTGGTTAGAAAAAAGGAAAAACAAGGGAAATAATGCCAAATATAACAGTTCGGGGGGGAAAATGAACCGGGGCCCGTGAACCCCAGTGCGGAACGAAGGCGGGGGAAAAAGACATGCCTCGCCCGCGCCCCGCGTCCCGCTGCGCAGGCAATCCCCCCCTCCCCCCCCCCGCGTGCGAAATCCGGAGCCCCCCTCTGGAGCGCAGTACTTTGTCCGCCTTCCCCCTGGGTGGACTGCTCGCAAAAAACACAGGGGAAAAAAATTGGGGCTTAACTGGCGTCAAAACCTGGGCAGGTCGTGATTTTTAAGGATGAACGCCCGTCTAAGTGCTCTGTAAGAAAGTTCTGTCCGTACTGCAACAAGCAGGGCCCACGCTTTTAATGAGTGACGTGGTTTCCGGACCAGGTGGCAAATCCCCCTTTAAAATTTAAATTGGAGAAATAAAAAGGGGGACAGTGCAAAGTAAGCGGGGGGTTTATTTTTAGGGGAAGACATGGCAGGGTTCGAGCCGGGAAAAAGAAGTGCATTGGTCTCCGGTTTTAGTTAGTCGTCTTTCGGTCTGGGTTCGTTAGGCGGGTTTATCCCGGGAACACGGGAAACGGGCCCCCCTCCCCTTACCTGCTAAATTAATGGGAAAGCCCCATACCCCTTCATTGAAAAAGGAATTTGGGCCGGCAGTCTCGTGAGTGAAGGGTTTTGTTAGAGGATTTTCAGCTCTGTGGGGGGGGTATTGCCACCCAAAGGGTTTTGTGTTAGAGGTGTAAATGATCTAAGTGGGTGTAGAGGGAAAATAGGGAAATGTAAGATTAAAGGTTTGGAAATTTTTTTTCCTCTCATTTCGCGAAGTGAAGGGTTCCCATATTTTTTCCCGGCCTTTTGTTTCCTTTGGCCTTTTTTCTATACTTTTGGTTTATGGTTTTTGGGGACCGCAGCAAAAATGAGGTGGAAAGCCCAAGGTGGGGGTTTAAAGCTAATTGAAAAACGAGTTCCGTCGGGAAAAAAACCCAGACCCTTTCCCCCCCTAGCATGTTGGTTCCAATCTACCACAAACAGCGCCCACGTTGGGGTTTGTGTCATTATCATACACGCCCACACGCAACGGACACATCCCCTTCCCCCCCTTAACCCAATCATTCCCTTTACCCCCCCCTTTCCCCCCTTACCCCCCCTTGTCTTTTCCCCGAAATTAAAACCCCCTTCCCCCTATTTTCCCCCTCCAAACCGTTTCTATACCCCTCCACGTACCATGATTCTAGGGGGCCTTTGGGGTTCACTCTTTTAAATCATGAATTGTTTCCCCTCAGATGCTACGGGATACCCAGGGAAACACACACCCCGGGCCAAAATCTGAAAATCACCCCGCTCTTTCAAAGCATCAAATGGGGGTTGGGACAATGATGGTTTGGGGGCATTTAGTGGCGGGGGGTCTGTAGAAATTTCCCCCTTTTCCTTTGACTTTTGGGTTTAAATGTAGGGGGCCTCGGTTGGTAAATTGGCACATGTTTGGGCCTCCCTTAAAAATTTGTCGAGAAAAAGGGGAATGTGTTCTTCCCTCTGTATACCTTGCGGGGGGGGGAAAGTGCGCAAGCCCATGTGATAAACCTTAACCCCCGGCCTTTTTGGGTCTATTGAAAATTGGTGTCAGAAAAAGGGAATGTGAGGCCCACGGATCTCCTGATAGCGAGTTTGAACTCCCTGCGCCCAGCCTTCTCGGGCCCGCTGTTTTTTTCCACGCCCCCACGATTCTGAAAAACCCATTCCCCTGCAGCATTAGCAAAAGTTTTTGGGCAGGGGCCATTCGCATTTAGCGGGGGTTTTAAAGGAGTTTACTAGGCAATTTGGGAAAATTTAAATACCCCGACTTTTCCAACCAAGGACCGTCCGTTAGGCAGAACGAAACATGGTAGAGCCCCTTAAAACCTAGAGCGGATTTAAGCCGGGTGTTTTTTCCGGGCCCTACAAGATTCCGCACAGCAGGCGTCAGAAAAGAGGAGGAAGTGGCGGAAATGTGCAAAAAAAGGGCGGGATTCAACCTTCGATGGGCCCGGGTTTCACCCGCCGAGCTGCTGGTGCCGAGGTGTCAGCATGGTTTTCGTCCTTTTTTGCGATTTTTGGGGCCTGAACAAGGGGACCTTTCCCTCACCTTTCCTATTCCAACCTTTTTAAACTCTTGCAAGACATTGGTGGGGAAGGGGGTAAAGGGGTTTTTTCCTCCATTGGGCCCGGCGAAAAAAAGGGGGGTTTTCCCTTTAGGGACCCTGAAGAGGACACCGCCCCTAACTGCATTTCCCACGGGATGGGGGGCATTTTAGTTCCTGGTGTCAAAATTGGGTCTCCCGAACTTCCTTGGGGTTTGTTTTTATGGGGTATCGTCCTGCAGGGGTTTGGGTTTAAAGATTAGGTGCTAGTTAATTTAGATGACATTTTGGGGTTTTTTCACCTTAAAAAGGGACCAGGGGCCCCCCGGGTTTCGCAGTGTTTTTCAGCGACTTCGGAGGGGTTTTTAAAAATTAATTTTGGCTTAAGTGTAAATTCTTCCCGTGCGTTTGATTTCCCCCCGTCATTCCGGGAGGGCTCCAGGGATTGCCCTAATGAGGCCAAGGGGAAAAGCGTCAGAAAGTTCCCCACCCCCTGATGGGAACAAGGGAAAGCGTTCCCGGGGTTGCAGGTTTTTATAGACCGTTCATTAAGGGTTTTGGGAGGATCGCTGCACCCTTGACACAACCCCTAAAGAAAGATTCCCCCGGCGTGGGGGAGAGCCCGGTCAAACCATTTTTAAGGGTTTAAAAATTTTCCATCGCCCCGCTCCCGTTTTGGCAAATTTTTAGGGTTTTATTTCCCCTTTATTCTCCACACAGACCCCGTCCCAAAGTTTGGGGTAGGGCCGTTTTAATTTTCAAGAGCACGAAGGGGAATCGGGGTCCTTAAAGGGTTTGCTAGTAGGGGTTTTTACCTTTGGGCGAGGGAAAAAATTTCCGGTCCCCCGATTTGGGGGTGTTGGCGATTGGTTAAAGGGCTCTTTAAATACTTTAGAGATATTTTACTGGGTAAAGGTCAGGTTCAAACAGACCACATGCCCCTCAAGGCCTTTAAAGGTTTAAAGACCGTTTTGGGGATTAGGGCACGTTACCAGGATATTTCCCGGGCGGGTTTGGATTTTTGGGCTTTGTGTATATTCCCAAAGGGCCCCCCGCAAATGTCGCCCCTGACACGCTGTCACGGGGGCCAGCGAAAAATCGCAATCTTTTTAAAAGGACACGTGTGATTTTCCCCCCTTCATTAAGGGGTTTACTTGTCAGCTGTTTTGAATAGTTGGCTTCACAGGTTCCCCCCTTGGAACCGCGGGAAAAAAATGAGGGAAAATGCCCAGCGTGCCGACAAAAATTAAAGGCCCGATCATTCGAGGCCCCTTTGCCAAGGGCACGGCAGTTCCAAAATTTAAAGGGGTTTCCGGGGTTTAAAGGGTTTTTTTTTTTGACGAAACGGGGCGCTATTTCAAGTCCCCCGAAGCGAAAATTTTGGACGCAGAAGGATCGTCCGAACCCGGTCCGGTGGGGCCGGGGAAAATTTTTTGCGCGTGTTTAGGTTGCTCATGAATACCGTGGAAAGGAAACACATTTTGGTGTTCATAAGGCCGTGCAGTTGACCCGTAACCCATTTTATTTTTGCGGTTAGTAAGAGGGTAGCAATCACGGCAGGTCTTGCAAGACTGTCCCTTGTACAAGGGTCACACAAGCGATCCCGCGCCGCATTAAGTTCGATAATTTCCCCGGTTTTTCCCCGGCAGAAAGTGTATGGCAATTTGTCGGGTTTTTACCACATCACGGTTTTGGCAACAAACACATTTTAGTGTTTGTGGGGCCAAAATTTTTTTCGTTTTGCGAATTGGTGGCGGGGTTTCCCTCAAAGGGTGCGGCGCCACGTCAAAGAAAGCATTTTATGACGAATTTGGGTTGCCGTCACGGCTGTCCACAATATTTAAGCGCGGTAACGGATGAGTTTTTTTAAATCAGGGTTAGCCCCTCACGCAGCCCGCTACAGGGACGCAGGTGAACGGTTTAAATAGATTTCCCTTCTTTACCATTTGGTAATGGTGGACGAAAAGCAAGGACGATTGGGGCGTTCTTCTCCCCAAAGTCCAGTCAGCCATCAATTCTTTCCTATCACTCTTCCCTGGGGGATAGTTCCCCACTTTTTTCATTTGGGGCCCGGACAAGCGGCTGCCCTTTCGAACTTCCCGGATATGAGCCGCGTCCCTTCTATGGGAAAATATGTGAGTATTGGTTTTTGGCAGCACGACCGTTTTAGCAAGCAAAGGCCGGGCCTGAAACCCGGTCTCGTGACAGGGAAAATTGAGTACCAGCATAAGATCGTCGGCAAATCATCGGGGGGCGGTTCCTTGGTTTTTTTAAAAAAAATCATGCTCCTACTACCATTGGTAAACTTTTGTCCGTTTTTTGTGGGTTCCCACGAGTTGTTTTTTTTTTTTTTTTTTTTTTTTTTTTTTTTTTTTTTTTTTTTTTTTTTTTTTTTTTTTTTTTTTTTTTTTTTTTTTTTTTCCCCGGTTTTTTTTCCTGGGGCCCCCAATTTAAAGGGACAAAAGGCAAGGTTCAAAGTCTGTAAAATGTGGTTGTCAAGGGGAAAAAATTTGGGGGAAAAAAAAAAAAAATTCCCTACCCAAAAAATTTGTAATTCATATTTTCTTTTGGGTCCTTTTTTGAAATAACCTTTTATTTTTTACGGAATTCCCCAATTTGGAAAATTAAGGGGTTAAATAAGTTATTTCCAATGGTATTTTAGGGTGGGGAAAGAAATTTTACATAGTTCTTTTAGCCCTTTAATTTTGGTTGAAAAGGTGAAAAAAAATTCATTCAAAATTTTTTAAATGTTTTCCTTTTGCCCTTTGTTGTTTTTTGTTTACCAATTTTACAAAAATTTTGGGGTTACGGAATTCTTCAAACCGTGAAAAGGTTTTTCCCTTTTTCCTTTTTTAAACCCAAAAGGTTTCTGGAAAGTTGTACCCACCTTTAGAAAGTTTTCCCCCTTCCCCGGAAAAAACAGGCCAAGCCTGATACAATTTGGGGATAGGCTACCCCCTTTGGGGCCTACGAGTTTGGTTTGGCACGCGAGCGTTTCAGCCAGCAAAGGGTTTCTTGACAGTCTCGTGACAGAATAATTGAGTACCAACATAGATCGCTCGTGCGAATTCGGTCTTCCTTGTATTTAAGAAGATCATCTCATATACTTTCGCCTAAGCTTAGTCCGTTATTTGTGGTCCCTACAGTTGGCATTAAAGACAACAAGGCAGAGTGCAAGTCTGTCGCTGTGGCTCTGTGCAGTGGTTCTATTTTGACGTCCTGAAGTCGGCTGATCAGTATTATCAGTGTCAGGAATCATGATTGTCCTCTCATTGGTCGTCATCCTTGCTTTGATACATCATTCTTTTCTCATTTACTTGCACTAGTCCTCGAGAGTTAGTTAAGTTAAGTTAAGTAAGTTTATTTACCACCCTGCTATCTGCTCGGGCGTGGGCAATCTGTACAGTTTTACTATATTGACATTGTACAGTAGTCTGTAATACTGTAGTTGTACAAGGTAAAATAAAATTAAATCAACATCATACAAAAATTATTACTTACATATGCTTTTGCCACTGTGTTGAATAACACTGTTATTTGCATACGGGAGTTATCACATAGTAAATTTGGGGTTTATAGTACGAGTATATCTTCCAAGTATCAATGAAATGAAATATTCACATAGTTCTTTATAACTCAATGTTAGGTGGTCTGAAGGCTATCTCACATGACATTCCGAGATATAGTGCTCAAGCGTTCTACTGTTTTCTTCGTTACACAGTCTACATCTACATCTGCACTTCTTGCACCTTGCAGTTTGCCAGTACATTCTGTAACCTAAACGTATTCTGGCAATAACCACGTCACAATGGTCTGGTTTGACTTCGGTGCCACCATAGGAAGCTTGCCATCCTATACTGATCGTAGTGCCTTATGGTACAGCTTTCAGGCCTTTGAGTGTAATCAGATTACTAGTCTTCTTATGAGATTTCAATATATTCAACCCTAGCAAGAGGCATCCCAAAGATCTATGTTCACAATATCCTTGCTGCAGCTTCTTCGCCATTTGTTACGTGGCGTGCTGCGTATCCCAACATGAGATGTATCCTACAATGATGTTGAAATTACGCTCGTTGCATAGTTACGTACGTTTAAATGCAACTCACAATTTCTTCTCGCACCTGCTTTGAAGAATTTAGCGTCCGAAGAGCACTTTGAGAGTCACAGAAAATACTCCAGAGCCCCTAGAATTAAGAATTCCGTGCGAGGAGTTACCTGCACTCCTTTGTGTAGTGCTGGCCCAGTTTTGTATCTCATATTAACTTGATTTTGTAGTAAGCCTTTTTGTATACAGCGCAGCACACAGCTTTGTATCCAGACTGTACGGATCCGTCGCGTAACATCATATGCATCATCACCCAAGTTCTGTGTGTTCCGTTCCGTGCTAGCGCAATTGTTTCAACACACGTTAGCACCTTTTTTTTTGTGGTAAACATGTAGGTTGCACGATCAATGGTGAATTTTTCCAGGGTGGAATGGAGCGACCTTTTGGTATTTTACTAATTGGAACATGAGTTTTATAATGATCATGAGTTTTTGTGTATCAGAGGGCTGCGCCGTGTGTGTGAGTTGTCACGTCTACTTGCCCTGATTTTAATGTTGCCGTGTTTTTGGAAATCTGAGAGATACGAGGGTTCCCTCAGAGCTTTGACCCCCAATATGGTGGAAATAAATATTATTCTATCAGAAATGGATGTAATTTAATTTGATCTCATGTTACTATCCTTGCTGTCTCGGGCGCCGAGGAAAATCATCATAGCTTCATTTGCACTACTCCAAAACTACCTATTTCTGATTCCTTACACTGCAACAAGTGCAGTGCAGGTAGTCTACAACTGAACCTTATATAAAGCCAAGTGAAACATCTAGCGAGCTTAACTTGATGCCATGTTCTCTTCCGACAAGAACGTTCAAGGTTTTCAACTCTACCAGATTCTCTTCTTTAAGAGAGAGGACCAGGTCCCTGCATCATTTACTTTCACCCCGAGAATTATACTTGTGGCATATTCAAGCTCCTGGTCACCTATGCGAAAAGTGGGTGGGTATGATACATGGGTTTAGAGCCATTGTTTCTCAGCGGAAATGACTAATCCACACTCATGTGCCTTTGCTGTGATTCTGTCGAGAATATTTGCATCTCACTTGTTATGAATGCTCGTACGCATATGTCATAGCAAGCAATAATGGATTCACCATCCCAAGGTTGGGAATTTTGCCACGGGCTTGTGCATGAGGACATTGAACAGCAAGGGCTGAGAACTCTCCCTGTGGACGTCCCAAGCTCAAAGACTGTGAAGTGGAACTCTCACTCCCTAACAGGACACTTGCAGATCTGTTCGAGAGATAATTCTAATCCAGTTCATTCTTAGCCGGATCCAAGCTTACTAATTGTTCTAGACTAACTTCTCTGTTGAATGTCAAAAGCTTGACTTAGTCAAGAAAAACAGTGTGCTCCATGGATTAAGTGTGAAAAGTAACTCTCCCAAAGCAATGTGTGGGGCTACGTCCGATAGAAATCCGTACAGTCGGAGTAATTTTACCTTGTACCCTGTACCTGAGTCTGTTCAAAATTATCCTTTCTAAACTTTGCATACACATAGGTTAATGAATTGGTCGGTATTTATCATGTTTGATTTCGGTATAGGATGATTAGATGCGGTCAGGAGCCAGGCAGAATACCTGTGCAAACTAACCGTATAGGTGCAAAAAGGGGATTACGGGTACCTGATATAAGGCGGAGGGACACATCGGTAATTCCTCCTCACCTGGGGCGGACGCTTTTCCTTTGATCAGTGCTTGTCAGTTCCCACTCAGTGATCTCAGAAAAAGTCTGAGGGTCAGTATCAGAACTCCAATCCATGGCAAATTTTGCGTGCAATTTTAGGATTGACTAAGGTTATCCTGATATATTGGGGGAAGTGAGCTCAATTTGACGCTCCAGACCATGACTAGGAGCATATCTGCTTGTGCAGAGGACTATGGAACTGCGGGGTGTTAGTTGGTTTGCCGGGAAATTCGATTAATTTTTTTTCCAGACCTCCGACATTGAGGTGTTAATGTTAATGCTTGTAGGAACACTGTTCAAGGGTTCATTTCTGAAATGAGTTTTTAATTCCCGTAGGTTTTTGTTAGCCTTAAAGAAATTAAATAAGGTTTTCACGGGTATTATCCTGCTTGTAGATACCATAAAGCTCCTGAACTCGCTTTGTTCCCTTAATAATGTAGGGTCACCGACCCACTTAGGCTGTTTGCAGCGTGTGAGTTGCTGTTCTTGAAGGTTTTCTTTGGACAGACCCAAGTGTTGTAGTAATCAGTGACCACTGTTGTCATGTCCATGGAAAAATTTATCAACACTTGTTACTGTGTAATCATTGTACAGTCATAGATACGTGATTTAAAGTGATGCTCAAGGTAAGGGGGGATAGAAATTTTGACCCTATTTGTTTTGGTGACTGAGTATTATCAACAGCGTATCTCGTTACTATTGCAAAATGGTCACTGATTAGCTCTGTTGCAAGCATGCTTTTGACGTTTCCATGAACAAGATCCCTTCCTATTTCATAGTCTAGCCTGCCCCCGCCACGTGAGTTGCCTGTCTGTATCATATACTGTCATAGATCTGTTGTTCCCCAAAATGTCGGAACTCTTCGCCATTTTCATTGCATTGACTATCTCCAAATGTATAATGTCTAGCATTAAAATCTCCCATGCATATTGTGCCGTGATTCTGAAAGTTGGGCAGTGAATCAGTCTGAAACTTTCTACATCTTGCGTATGCATTGTACAGAGAGAAAAAACCCAGAGGCTGTTCGAATATGTAAATGCTGATATTGCACATTATTGTCATTAGATTTCTGCACCAACTTACGCGGTATGGTGTCACTGACATAAGTCAATAGGCCTGTCATTCCTGTGTTGTATAGGAGTGGTTTGCCTCTAATTCTAGGGGCGGTTTTTATTTTAGTGACTGATGTGAAGGGCTCTTGTAAACAGATAACGTCAACATTATTGTTATGAATATAGTAAAGCAAGTCATTAATTCTACGGTTGACACCACGTATATTCCATGAAAGAAAAGTAATTGTTTTCTTGTCCCCCATCACACCCTATGTTTAACTGATTGGTCAAATTTCTGTTTGATGAAACTCTTTAGTCTGCATATTTCTTGTACTGCATTACGTATTTGTGTTGTATCTTCTTTATTTATCTGTTTGCGCGCTTTCCGCGTATTGATACTATACGCATAATCCGTACCTGATAGCATTTTCTGAGTGATGTCCCACAGATCGGCCGTTTCCTTCGCATCTTCGTCAGCGTCATTTTTACGGTCACTGTCGCACTGTTTTCAGATGGTCCGCCGTGCGTAATAATAATATCAGAGACTCATTGTATTGTCACATCACTAACATCACTAACATCATCAGAACGCACGTGCGTTTAATAATAATATCAGAGACCTCATTCATATTTTCAACATCACTAACATCATCAGAACGCACATTTTACCCTGTCTACACGATCACTTTTGGTTCTCCCATTATCAATGGTTCAATTCAGCAATCTCTTGCCTGGTGGCTTTTGTTTCATTTAGCAATCTCTTGCCTGATGCTTCTTATTTCCTCGGCCGTATCCAGTCTTTTTCACCATGGCTTCTCCTGTGGCACTGTTCCTAGGATGGGGATCCCCACTGGCAGTTTGCGGGAATTCCTGTGGGTTGGTGAAATCACGCGGCCCAGGGTGGGTGTGTGTGGCTGGCGGGCAATCCCACTCCGCGGTCCGATGGTTTGTCGGGGCAGGTGGGGGGGGGCTCGTGGCGTTGTGGGGCAGTTACGGTGACAGGCCGTTTAACCTTCCGCTCTGGCACCTGACGCACCTCTTCACGATGGTGGCGGCGTTTCCTCATTGGGTCGTTGTCCTTTCCGTCGTTTTGCAGGGCAGTCCTTTGCCTGGTGAGCTCCTGCACAGACGCACACGCTGTGTCCTCCTGCAATATTTAGCACGTGGCCATAACCTTGACACTTGTAGCAATACAACCCTGAGCACCACGGTCGAATGGAGCTCGGTCTATGTACTTTCCAAGAATTGGTACTCTGTAGGGGGGGCGGCTGTTCAACCGCTCATCACAATGGAGGGGCCCGTTCAAGGGCTGTCCGTCCTTATGATATCCACGGCTTTAAAAACGCCCGGAAGATGGCAGTGCTTTCCTCAGCGGCCGCCATCCTTCGGAAACCTGGTAAACCAGGTATTCCCCCGTATTTTTCTTTTTAGGCGAACTCATCTTTGTTCTGCAGAAGATCCCGCAAAAGTGCCATTATCATCAAGGCCACATATGTTGTTGTTTTCGTCGTACATAGACGTAGCGCGAGGATATCCATCTCCCCTGCACCATATCTGAGCGGGCCTTCCTCTTGGGTGGGCGGCAGCTGGCTGACCTCCTCATCCACCTTATTTTACGACGGAAGTGTGTCCTCAGGAAAGGCCAGTCTAATGTACCTCTCCCGGGGGGCGATTGTGTTCGCGCTTTTGGGTCGTTACGTTTTGCTTTTCTTGGGGCAGGTTTGGGTGGTGTTATTCGGCATGGTTTTCACTTTTTCCTTTTGGTCTGACGAGTGGAATCCCTCGTTATCAGCATCAGGTCGCAGTCGAACCACATCGTTCACTCCCTATGTTCGGTGGAATCATCCTCCCATAGATGGAGGGTTGAGGGGTGGTAGTTGGCACTGGCACGGGGGGGCATCGAGCACGTCCCCACCCTTTTCCTGGTGGACAGTGAGGTGGGTGGTTTGTCCCGTCCGCTTCTTGGCGTGATTAATTTTTCCCCTGCGGTCGGGCCGGGGGAGGGTTGCTAGCGCCAGGGAAGTGCTGTCACACATACATTCCCAGGTCTCGCAAACGGGCGTTGGTTACAGCACCCTGTTACCTTAGCATCAACACTCAGTATTTTTGTAATTTTTACAAGGCCTGTTTTTTCTAGAGTCCCTGACCATAATATCACACAATTGGTGATTGTACACACACAACCCACGCACACTCTGAGTATAAGGACAACCCAGTGAGGGGGTTATCCCGTAAAATCTCCAGACACGGAGAAATCTGATGACGTCCTGCTTGGTGTTTCTACTTACGACGAGAGTTAGCGAGTTCGTCAGTATAGTGTTCTCCGTAGAGTTTTGTTTCTATCTCTATATAGCTGGATGCGGCCCCAGTATCATCTTATTCCTTTTTCTTGTAACTGGTTTGTGATATATTCTTTATGCTGGTTGCGAGTGGTAGTGATTCTGGCTCTCCCTTTAGATGCTGTCGTCCATATTCTTTGGGCATTCTCATGACGATCATGGGACTCGCATCACCTGACCCGCATAACATGAAGACGGCACCTGGGGCTATGATTGAGGGACCTTGGAAGGTTTTCCCTATAACAAGCATGTGGAGGCCCGGTTCGCACTAGTGCCACTCCGCAACGTGTCAAGCTCATGCTATACCACAGGGACAGTTAATTTCTCTTCTATGACACCTTCATAGATCCTTCTCTTGATGCACATGGACATTTCGCCTATCAATCGTATCTTATCAGAGATGGATTGCCACAGTTGAATTCTTTCATATGGCTCTACAATCCACCAGGTAGGGTCCGCGAGGATTATTCATTCTGTTGGGAATATGCTCACGTACTTTCAGGTTGTGGGATTACAACACTCTTACATCGATCAGGGAAAGTATAAGGAAAGCTTATCGTCTGTAGTTCACAGTTTCGACTCGCTGCTCTGCTGTCACACGCTTGAGCATAACGTTAAAGAATAGCTTCTGATTCCACGGCTGTGTGAGGTAAGGTCGGTCAGATTGTAGGCACAAGTAAACAAGGTTTCTCATCTTACCTCATTAAAATTTAACAGTTTTTTCATATCAGAGCACAGGATACAAAATTACACAGCGATTGAATGTTGAAACAGCCTCATTCGTCGGCACACGGAGAGGTGTCGCCTAACGTGATTTCGCCTGTTGATATGGGCGCGGTATAAGAGTGTCTCTTCTTTTCTGTCAAGAATCTTTTACCTTTTAAGACAACACACTGCAGCTCTAGGTCTTTCCTCACTGGCCTCGGCGGTCTGTTATTATTCCAGTTGCATCCTGTCTACTATCTTTAGGGCGTACCCGTACCCCCTCCCACACAAAACAAAAGTCATGGTTCAGTGCCACACACATTATTTTAGAGGGTTAGGAGGTCATGCTCTATTCTTCCTTCCTCTGACTTCTTAGATTCCTGTTTGAAGCCTACCAAGGACACTTTCTTACCTTTACTTCATCTCTTCAGACTCCATCTTGTGCCTCGTGCTCTTGTTTAGGTGCCTGATCACTCACTCTGTTCCTTCGAGAGGTGAGAGATTCAACTCTCGCCGTTCAAGCCGCAGTCTTTCGCAGGCGAACTGATCTATTTCTACAATCAACGGCTGCCACAATTGCTTGCGAGGAGCTTCAGCCAGATAGGTTACTGAAGGGAAATTTGTCCCGCCTCATAACACGGGGTGGCGTTTCTCTGCATTAAAAAGTTACGGGCAATCAAGCCTTCACGATGTCGCCTGCAGATCCTACGGCGATTAGGCGGCGATCCTAACCTTGCGACAAATCAACGTCATGATCCCGGAGCTGGACGCGGACGTTGGGTTATGTCAGACTCACATAAACTTCATTTTCCGGTTTATGTTACCTTATTAGGAATGTTGGCTCCTCTTATTAGTCTTGGCGCGTGCTATGCGAGGGAGGAGGATTTTTTAGCTATCGGCAGTAAGGCCCATCGAGCGTGCTTCCTCGTGTCCCCCATATCACGGACTTATCCTTGCTACAACAGCATGTCCATAGGCACTAGAGTAATTGTATATGTAGTTGCTCTTCTACTTATCCTTTATCGAATGCTCGAGGTCAGTAGATCCTTGCGGATTGACTTGATCTTCAATAAAAAAGCATCCGCTTATAGTTAACGGCTCTTAGTGCTGTAGTTCTGCCCCCACCCCCCACACCTGTCATATTTTTCTCTCTCCCCACCGATCGGCCCGTGTGTGCATGGTCTGGTTGCTATTAGCCTGGTTATGATACCCACACCCCAGGCGAGCGGTCGATGGCGAGGAACAATCGCGGATGCTAGAGACTCAGAATGACCATGTCCGGGGACAGTTACAGAATATGGCGCTAGGACGAGGACGTCGGTATACGGCGCCGTGGACGGACACCAGAAGAGGACAGAAGGAGGACACGAAGAGGCCGGGAGGAGGATGGGACGCGCGCGGAGGGTGACGTCTACGGTTGTGCTGTCAAGCATTTCTCCGGAGTGTTAGTTGGGACAG
>NC_051428.1:5648671-5661171 GCF_015228065.2 Penaeus monodon | reverse complement strand
AATAATAATAATAATATAATAATAATAATAATGATGATGATAACAACAATAGTAATGATGATGATGGATAATGAGATGATGATGATGCATGATGATGATGATGATGATGATGATGATGATGATGCTGATGATGATGATGATGATGATGATACTAATAATATTAATATGAAATAATAATATAATATAATGATAATAATAATAAACATAATAATGATAATAATAATGATGACAATTATTATTAATATATAAATAATAATAATAATAATAAATAATGACAATGAGAATAATAATAAACACTAATAATAATGATAATAATGACTTTAATAATCATAATAATGATAATAACAATAATAATGATGATGATAATAACAGTCATAATGAAGATAATAATAACTGTAATAATCATAACAATAACAACAACAACAAAAATAATAATGATATTAGTAATAATAATAATTATAGTAATAATAATATTAATAATAATAATAATAATGATTATTATTATCATTATTATTATCATTATTATTATTATTATTATTATTATTATTATTATTATTATTATTATCATAGTTATAATAATAACCACAAAACACTACTACTAATAATAATAATAATAATAATTATTATTATTATTATCATTATCATGATAATAAAATGATAATAACAATAATAATAATAACAATAATGATATTAGATAAAACTTTTTATTTTCTAGGAATCAAGAAAAAAAGGGGAGAATTTTGAGTTTAGCAGGATAAATCAAGGTTTTATTTCCTGTTTATCAAGGGGAAAAAAGATGACTCTTCAGTGTAAAATGATGGCTTTATGCTCTGGGTATAAAAAAAAAAAAAAAAAAAAAAAAAAAAAAAAAAAAAAAAAAAAAAAAAAAATATATATATATATATATATATATATATATATATATATATATATATATATACATTAATAATAATAATGAAAAAAGGAGAATTTTGAAACTACATCTTAAATAGTGACGAAAAAAATATTTTCCAGCAAATAAATAAGTAAAATTTGCATTGTGACTTAAAACATTATCTATCGGCGTATTATACGACTGTATAATAGATTGACCCCACCCCCCTTCTCAAGGTCCTGTTTCCCCCCCTCCCCAAGGGCCACACCCTCACCCCCCACCTAAATTACACCTTTACAAGCTTAAAAATGCTCCTAGAATTAGTTAATTTTCCAAAAAAATTCTCGCACACATACGCGCGCGCGCACACACACACACACACACACACACACACACACACACACACACACACACACACACACACACACACACACACACACACACTCACACACACACACACACACACACACACACACACACACACACACACACACACACACACACACACACACACACACACACACACACACACACACACACACACACACGATGTCTATTGAAATGCGTATTTAGTGACATAGCCTATTATTTAGAGTCTGATGCAATTGACTGCTAATTCTCTCACATGTATTTAAACTCGACACGTAACCTTTTCCCTTAAGAAAAGGGAAATCAGCCGGTGCGAGTTGGCAAAACCTATTACGTTGAAAGACACCGAAGACCCTCAAGTGTAGGCAGGGTGGCGTCGACGGTTTCAAAGGCAAGAGCAAATCAATATTGGGAATTTGATAGGTCATATGGGGGGAAATGAGGACTAGAAGTTTAGATATGACGGTGGCTTATTGATAGGCGATGAGGAGATGACCTTGAAAATGCCTTGTACGTTAGTGTTTATTCATTACTATTTTCATTTTTTTATTTATTTTTTTTATTCCACTGTCTCCTTACAGAACAAATGATAAAATCGGTTTTCAAGAACCTTTTACATTATTATTGTTATTATTATTATTATTATAATTATTATCATCATTATTATATATTTTTTAAAGCTCCCTCTTATCAAAATACACCCGTGGTGTGCTTCCATCACGACATCTCCACGTGATTTCCTCCTGGAACCCAACTACTAG
Source organism: Penaeus monodon (assembly GCF_015228065.2). Lineage (NCBI taxonomy): Eukaryota > Metazoa > Arthropoda > Malacostraca > Decapoda > Penaeidae > Penaeus > Penaeus monodon. The sequence goes on along the minus strand of NC_051428.1, from coordinate 5,659,167 downwards.
AAATAATCAAAGTCCTTTTTCTCTAGAGCAGCATACCTACTACCTCACTACCTACTTTCTTAAACCACGTGACTTAATTGTTTAGGAGTTTAGAATATTCAGCAATACGTATAAACTTTATTCATCTATTCGTAATTGAAAGTTCCTTGAATTCTTGTCAAAATAGTATAATATGTAAGTACTAATATATAATGACTAATCCCTTGCGGGCCGATACTCCCCCCCCCCCCCTTTCAATGCTCTAGAGGCAGGTAAAAGCGAAGTTTGAAATTAGATCAAACCATTTTTTTTTCTATTATTTTCGTTACAGAGTGTACGTTTCTTTTTCTTTTCTTTTTTTAAAGTATTCTAAAACACATATAAGTTAGATTTTTTTTCAAAATAATTTAGGATAGGTGTAAGGAATGTGAGTCAAAGCTTATTGTCAGGATGGAAGTTCACTAAAAGCAGCTGTAAGTTCACAATATTTATCATATGAGGGATTTTTTTTTTTTTTTTTTTTTGTAATGAGTTATCAATTAAACAATGCAACTAATATAAATACAGCGTGCACTATTGCCCACTGGAAACTATCGTGTTCTTGACATGGAATCAGCTTTAAAACATTAATTTATCGGTCCGTAAATCTATTGAAAACTCATATATCCTTATTGGAGATCTGTGGATACCCAAAGGTATATTTCATCAAGGTGTGAAGTGTGCGTGGTAATGTACTGATGAAAGGTAAGTAAGAATTAAGAAAAACTTTTGCATTTAGCATTAAAATCGGAAATATCTATTTATTTATTATTTTTTTCACATGTAGCATAAATCGACGGCTTTTCCTGGTAATATCATTTTTTTTCATGAAGTGGGACTAGTCATATAGCTTTCTTGATGTGACTTATGCACTTAGTCCTACGCAACTGTGTATAAAAGAAACTCAGAATTTGACGGCATTTCTTTCAGTAGTTCACCCTATTAATAAATTAAAAAGGACAGCGTAGTGTATACAGATAGACGAATTTCCAATTTCCTAAGCTAAGCATTTTTCTTTGGCAGAATAAACTTGAATATATAAGTTTAGACTTATGTTGACCGTATATCCGTTTTATAAACATCATCCTATTAAAATACCCGGGAAAGGGCATTGATTTTCGAGACACTTGTTTAATCTAACACCAATGGATATAGACAACAATAATCTAAAAACCCATAGCAAGAGATAAGAAAATTTTGAACCTCGGGGGATAATGACAATAATAGTGATTAGAAAACCGTATAAGATAGAAGAAAAAAACTGAACCTAGAGCAAGAGAGAAGAAAGTGAACATATAACATGAAAGAAGAAGCATTTGAACCTATAACAAGGGAGAAATAGAACCTATAACAAGGAAGAAGCATTTGAACTTGCAACAAGAGAGAAGAAATAGAACCTACAGCAAGAAAGAAGAAGCCTATGAACCCACAACAAGGGAGAAGAAGAAGAAACTGAACCTCCAACAAGAAAGAAGAAACAGAACCTACAGCAAGAAAGAGAAAACAGAGCCTCCAAGAAAGAAGAAACAGAACCTCGTGGCAAGAAAGAAGAAGCCTATGAACCCACAACATGGGAGAAATGGCATTCGAACCTATAACAGGAGATAAGAAATAGAACCTTCAACAAGGGAGAAATGGCATTCGAACCTAACAGCAGGAAAGAAGAAGCCCATGAACCCACAACACGGGAGCAGAAGAGGAAACCGAGCCGGGCGCCCGGGCAAGTCCATTCAAAAATCGCGGGCCGGGCGACCAAAACAAACGGTGACGTCATCATCCAGCCGCCGTCGACGTGAATGACAGGTCGCGGGATTTGTCTGTCTGCTTGCTACCTTTTGAGACTCGTGAGGGATATTTCTACAAAGGACAGGTGTAATTGGCTATATATGAGATGTAAAGAAAGATCAGAAGGAAAGGATCCAAGGGGATGTAGACAATATTATAGTCGAAATACGCTATAAAAAGGGAGAAGAAGAAGAGGTGTCTGTCTTCTGCTGCTGATAGTGGGTATTACGTGTTTTTATTTATTTTATTTATTTATTTTTTTTATTGAATCTGGAGTAGATTATTGTTATTTGGGATTGTTTAGGGGAGGGGGAAATCGTGCGTATTATGTCTGTGTGTGAAACGATCCATACCAGTAAATATTCCTCTTTGATAAGATGAAGAGGTTGGTTGCTGTAACTTCTAATGGTATGAAAGAGAATTGCTTTTAAGTTTTGCATGAATTGTCAAGCCTTATGGAAGGATTGGCATTAACTTGACACACCTTAAAAGAAGTAATGATAATGATTAATTCCACGATGATTGTTCCCAAGAGGGACTCAAAACCAAGGTATCGTCATCATGCGAACCAAAAAAAAAAAAAAAAAAAAATCCAAACCAAACCTTTCCTACCTTCTATTTATTTCCTAGACAGGGTGGCAAGCCTCCTTGTTCCCCCTCTTTATTAGCACTTTGTTCCAACTTGTAGGAAACCCAACATTGATAACTCTGGCTGTGTGAGGGTGTTGTGGACTTAGTCTGTGAGCTGTGATATGCAGCAGAAATGTTTGTGATTTCTGTAAAATGGCAGTGTCCATTTCCCTCGATCTCTGATCGTTGCTCTCGGTACCATTAACTAAGTGCACTAGTATTAGGCAAGGAATGAGCAATTTTTTTTAAATTTATATAGGAGAGGCCATAGCAGAGTTCAGTGGAGTGTCAGCCAGTGATTACAATATATTTATATATATATATTACAATATATTATATTATATATATATATATATATATATATATATATATATATATATATATATATATATATATATATATATATATATATATATATATAATAAATTGAAAATCATGTAGAAGCCTTACAGATACTTCTTATTATCATACATTTTGTTTACAGTAAGGAAACTGTGATCTGATGACTACTAACTAAGAGTTTGTTGGATATAGGCATTTGTACTTAAGGATTATGTGAAAATTATGCTAAAACAATAGAGTTAATTAATTGTTATTAATATTATCATTATTATTATGAATATGTTAATGATGAAAATGATAATGATAGTGATAGTGATAGTGATGAGGAGCATTATTACTAAGAATAAGAATGAGAATAACTGTTATGAATTATTAATGTTTTATTATAATTATAAAGATAATAATGATAATAGTAATGACCGATAGTGATACATATAGTGTCCAAACCCATTATTTTTGTTCTCTCTTTATAATACTGAATGAAAAACTTTTTGCAAATGTCAGTCCAGTAGGTGTAAGAGGAGCTGTTACCTCGGAACCAGTCAATGAAGGTTCCCAGAATATGGTACTTGGATTGCTCTTGCATAATGGTTAATGGTTTGAACAAATACAGGCGCTAGACACCTAAGGTCTTATAGCAAACAACTGGCATCCATGTGTTAAAGGGACATTATCATTCCAGAACTAAAAGTGTTTCTTTGTACAGGTTGGGATGGCCGTGACTTGACAGTGATTACGCATCTGTAAGGCGAAGGACGTCGGAAAATATGTGTGGACTGCTGTTAAGCTCCCAGTTGGTTCTGTAATTTTAGCAGTTAGCGACTGAAGCTAAGGGTATCGTAGTTGCATTTCAGGACGGGATAAATATATTGCCTCACTGTAGATAGACTTTACAGTTAGCAGGTCAGTATAATTCTGTGATGAATTTAAACCCAATTGTACTATATTTGTCATGAAACAAAAATGAATGTATTGTAAGATTGATTTCATTGTGAACAGGGCAGTGAACTAATGGACAGATGCAGAGATAATTACGGAAAGGGAATAGAGCTCGTCAAGAAGGCCTGCAAATTAGAAACTATAATGAACAAAACCAAAGGTATGTAAATCACATCTAAACCCTGTATTTTTTCCTCTTCTATAAAAGAGAATGAAAAAAATTAATGCAAATATTTGTTAAGAGGTGACAAAATGTCCCAGGAGTACGCCCAGGAATATATATGTGTGTGTGTGTGTGTGTGTGTGTGGTGTGTATACATATATATATATATATATATATATATATATATATCATATACACAATATATATATATAATATATATATTGTGTATATGATATATATATATATATATATATAATTATATATATATATATATATATATATATATATATATATATATATATATATATGTATACACACACACACACACACACACACACACACACATATATATTCCTGGGCGTACTCCTGGGACATTTTGTCACCTCTTAACAAATATTTGCATTAATTTTTTTCATTCTCTTTTATAGAAGAGGAAAAAATACAGGGTTTAGATGTGATTTACATACCTTTGGTTTTGTTCATTATAGTTTCTAATTTGCAGGCCTTCTTGACGAGCTCTATTCCTTTCCGTAATTATCTCTGCATCTGTTCATTAGTTCACTGCCCTGTTTACAATGAAATCAATCTTACAATACATTCATTTTTGCTTCATGACAAATATAGTACAATTGGGTTTAAATTCATCACAGAATTATACTGACCTGCTAACTGTAAAGTCTATCTACAGTGAGGCAATATATTTATCCCGTCCTGAAATGCAACTACGATACCCTTAGCTTCAGTCGCTAACTGCTAAAATTACAGAACCAACTGGGAGCTTAACAGCAGTCCACACATATTTTCCGACGTCCTTCGCCTTACAGATGCGTAATCACTGTCAGGTCACGGCCATCCCAACCTGTACAAAGAAGCACTTTTAGTTCTGGAATGATAATGTCCCTTTAACACATGGATGCCAGTTGTTTGCTATAAGACCTTAGGTGTCTAGCGCCTGTATTTGTTCAAACCATTAACCATTATGCAAGCGTAATCCAAGTACCATATTCTGGGAACCTTCACTGACTGGTTCCGAGGTAACAGCTCCTCTTACACCTACTGGACTGACATTTGCAAAAGTTTTCATTCAGTATTATAAAGAGAGAACAAAAATAATGGGTTTGGACACTATATGTATCACTATCGGTCATTACTATTATCATTATTATCTTTATAATTATAATAGTAACAACATTAATAATAATAGCATAACAGTTATTCTCATTCTTATTCTTAGTAATAATGCTCCTCATCACTATCACTATCACTATCATTATCATTTTCATCATTAACATATTCATAATAATAATGATAATATTAATAACAATTAATTAACTCTATTGTTTTAGCATAATTTTCACATAATCCTTAAGTACAAATGCCTATATCCTACAAACTCTTAGTAAGTAGTCATCAGATCACAGTTTCCTTACTGTAAACAAAATGTATGATAATAAGAAGTATTTGTAAGGCTTCTACATGATTTTCAATTTATTATATATATATATATATATATATATATATATATATATATATATATATATATATATATATATATATATATATATATATATAATATATTGTAATATATATATATAAATATATTGTAATCACTGGCTGACACTCCACTAATTCTCTCTGAACTCTGCTATGGCCTCTCCTATATAAATTTAAAAAAAATTGCTCATTCCTTGCCTAATACTAGTGCACTTAGTTAATGGTACTGAGAGCAACAATCAGAGATCGGGGGAAATGGACACTGCCATTTTACAGAAATCACAAACATTTCTGCTGCATATCACAGCTCACAACTAAGTCCACAACACCCTCACACAGCCAGAGTTATCAATGTTGGGTTTCCTACAAGTTGGAACAAAGTGCTAATAAAGAGGGGGAACAAGGAGGCTTGCCACCCTGTCTAGGAAATAAATAGAAGGTAGGAAAGGTTTGGTTTGGATTTTTTTTTTTTTTTTTTTTTGGTTCGCATGATGACGATACCTTGGTTTTGAGTCCCTCTTGGGAACAATCATCGTGGAATTAATCATTATCATTACTTCTTTTAAGGTGTGTCAAGTTAATGCCAATCCTTCCATAAGGCTTGACAATTCATGCAAAACTTAAAAGCAATTCTCTTTCATACCATTAGAAGTTACAGCAACCAACCTCTTCATCTTATCAAAGAGGAATATTTACTGGTATGGATCGTTTCACACACAGACATAATACGCACGATTTCCCCCTCCCCTAAACAATCCCAAATAACAATAATCTACTCCAGATTCAATAAAAAAAATAAATAAATAAAATAAATAAAAACACGTAATACCCACTATCAGCAGCAGAAGACAGACACCTCTTCTTCTTCTCCCTTTTTATAGCGTATTTCGACTATAATATTGTCTACATCCCCTTGGATCCTTTCCTTCTGATCTTTCTTTACATCTCATATATAGCCAATTACACCTGTCCTTTGTAGAAATATCCCTCACGAGTCTCAAAAGGTAGCAAGCAGACAGACAAATCCCGCGACCTGTCATTCACGTCGACGGCGGCTGGATGATGACGTCACCGTTTGTTTTGGTCGCCCGGCCCGCGATTTTTGAATGGACTTGCCCGGGCGCCCGGCTCGGTTTCCTCTTCTGCTCCCGTGTTGTGGGTTCATGGGCTTCTTCTTTCCTGCTGTTAGGTTCGAATGCCATTTCTCCCTTGTTGAAGGTTCTATTTCTTATCTCCTGTTATAGGTTCGAATGCCATTTCTCCCATGTTGTGGGTTCATAGGCTTCTTCTTTCTTGCCACGAGGTTCTGTTTCTTCTTTCTTGGAGGCTCTGTTTTCTCTTTCTTGCTGTGGTTCAGTTTTTTTCTTCTATCTTATACGGTTTTCTAATCACTATTATTGTCATTATCCCCCGAGGTTCAAAATTTTCTTATCTCTTGCTATGGTTTTTAGATTATTGTTGTCTATATCCATTGTGTTAGATTAAACAAGTGTCTCGAAAACCAATGCCCTTTCCCGGGTATTTTAATAGGATGATGTTTATAAAACGGATATACGGTCAACATAAGTCTAAACTTATATATTCAAGTTTATTCTGCCAAAGAAAAATGCTTAGCTTAGGAAATTGGAAATTCGTCTATCTGTGTACACTACACTGTCCTTTTTAATCTATTAGTAGGGTGAACTACTGAAAGAAATGCCGTCAAATTCTGAGTTTCTTTTATACACAGTTGCGTGGGACTAAGTGCATAAGTCACATCAAGAAAGCTATATGACTAGTCCCACTTCATGAAAAAAATGATATTACCAGGAATAGCCGTCGATTTATGCTACATGTGAAAAAAATAATAAATAAATAGATATTTCCGATTTTAATGCTAAATGCAAAAGTTTTTCTTAATTCTTACTTACCTTTCATCAGTACATTACCACGCACACTTCACACCTTGATGAAATATACCTTTGGGTATCCACAGATCTCCAATAAGGATATATGAGTTTTCAATAGATTTACGGACCGATAAATTAATGTTTTAAAGCTGATTCTCATGTCAAGAACACGATAGTTTCCAGTGGGCAATAGTGCACGCTGTATTTATATTAGTTGCATTGTTTAATTGATAACTCATTACAAAAAAAAAAAAAAAAAAAAATCCCTCATATGATAAATATTGTGAACTTACAGCTGCTTTTAGTGAACTTCCATCCTGACAATAAGCTTTGACTCACATTCCTTACACCTATCCTAAATTATTTTGAAAAAAAATCTAACTTATATGTGTTTCAGAATACTTAAAAAAAGAAAAGAAAAAGAAACGTACACTCTGTAACGAAAATAATAAGAAAAAAAAATGGTTTGATCTAATTTCAAACTTCGCTTTTACCTGCCTCTAGAGCATTGAAAGGGGGGGGGGGGGAGTATCGGCCCGCAAGGGATTAGTCATTATATATTAGTACTTACATATTATACTATTTTGACAAGAATTCAAGGAACTTTCAATTACGAATAGATGAATAAAGTTTATACGTATTGCTGAATATTCTAAACTCCTAAACAATTAAGTCACGTGGTTTAAGAAAGTAGGTAGTGAGGTAGTAGGTATGCTGCTCTAGAGAAAAAGGACTTTGATTATTTCTAGTAGTTGGGTTCCAGGAGGAAATCACGTGGAGATGTCGTGATGGAAGCACACCACGGGTGTATTTTGATAAGAGGGAGCTTTAAAAAATATATAATAATGATGATAATAATTATAATAATAATAATAATAACAATAATAATGTAAAAGGTTCTTGAAAACCGATTTTATCATTTGTTCTGTAAGGAGACAGTGGAATAAAAAAAATAAATAAAAAAATGAAAATAGTAATGAATAAACACTAACGTACAAGGCATTTTCAAGGTCATCTCCTCATCGCCTATCAATAAGCCACCGTCATATCTAAACTTCTAGTCCTCATTTCCCCAACATATGACCTATCAAATTCCCAATATTGATTTGCTCTTGCCTTTGAAACCGTCGACGCCACCCTGCCTACACTTAAGGGTCTTCGGTGTCTTTCAACGTAATAGGTTTTGCCAACTCGCACCGGCTGATTTCCCTTTTCTTAAGGGAAAAGGTTACGTGTCGAGTTTAAATACATGTGAGAGAATTAGCAGTCAATTGCATTAGACTCTAAATAATAGGCTATGTCACTAAATACGCATTTCAATAGACATCGTGTGTGTGTGTGTGTGTGTGTGTGTGTGTGTGTGTGTGTGTGTGTGTGTGTGTGTGTGTGTGTGTGTGTGTGTGTGTGTGTGTGTGTGTGTGTGTGTGTGTGTGTGTGTGCGCGCGTATGTGTGCGAGAATTTTTTTTTGGAAAATTAACAAATTCTAGGAGCATTTTTAAGCTTGTAAAGGTGTAATTTAGGTGGGGGGTGAGGGTGTGGCCCTTGGGGAGGGGGGGAAACAGGACCTTGAGAAGGGGGGGGGGGGCAATCTATTATACAGTCGTATAATACGCCGATAGATAATGTTTTAAGTCACAATGCAAATTTTACTTATTTATTTGCTGGAAAATATTTTTTTCGTCACTATTTAAGATGTAGTTTCAAAATTCTCCTTTTTTCATTATTATTATTAATGTATATATATATATATATATATATACTATATATATATATATATATATATATATATTTTTTTTTTTTTTTTTTTTTTTTTTTTTTTTTTTTTTTTTTTTTTTTTTTATACCCAGAGCATAAAGCCATCATTTTACACTGAAGAGTCATCTTTTTTTTCTTGATAAACAGGAAATAAAACCTTGATTTATCCTGCTAAACTTATAATTCTCCCTTTTTTTCTTGATTCCTAGAAAATAAAAAGTTTTATCTAATATCATTATTGTTATTATTATTATTGTTATTATCATTATTATTATGATGATAATAATGATAATAATAATAATAATTATTATTATTATTATTAGTAGTAGTAGTAGTAGTAGTGTTTTGTGGTTATTATTATAACTATGATAATAATAATAATAATAATAATAATAATAATAATAATAATAATAATGATAATAATAATGATAATAATAATCATTATTATTATTATTATTAATATTATTATTACTATAATTATTATTATTACTAATATCATTATTATTTTTGTTGTTGTTGTTATTGTTATGATTATTACAGTTATTATTATCTTCATTATGACTGTTATTATCATCATCATTATTATTATTATTATTATTATTATATATATTAATAATAATTGTCATCATTATTATTATCATTATTATTATTATTATTATTATTATTTATTATTATTATTATTTCTATTAATATCATTATCATCATCATCATCATCATCATCATCATCATCATCATCATCATCATCATCATCATCATCATCATCATCATCATCATCATCATCATCATCACCATCATCATCATCATCATCATCATTATCATCATCATCATTACTATTGTTATCATCATCATTATTATTATTATTATTATTATTATTATTATTATTATTATTATTATTATTACCATTTTTATTATTACTTTCCAGTTGTTATCATCATTACTATTATTATCGTTATTACTATTATTATTATCATCATCTTTATAATGATAATAATAATGATCATCATCATCATCATTATCACCATCACCAATCATCACCACCTCTCTTACCACCACCACCACCACCACCACCACCACGTGCTAATATTGTGCCAGTTTATGGTTTTCTCAGTTGTTTATGCCAAGTGCATTTGGATTTACCTTATTTGCTGATCACTTTACTCTCACCAAATAACATTATAGAGCGTAACAGTTCCTAATATATTATTTTTGTTTGTATGTACTTCATCAAAGGAAAGTAAAAGTTATTTTCTGTATATTCTAAAGAGTTTTATGAATTACAAGTATGCTATTTTGGGAAACTGATTTCTAGTGTCTGAAATGCTATTACAATTGTTCAGTGATTAAGTCCCATTTTCATGACGATACATGCATAGCAGCAGGATCATTGCTAGCATGTTCAAGGAAGTTCCATTGCTAATGTCAAATTTACAGTCAATTGCTTTCAATGCTGGTATTTCCAGCAAAGATGGCTGAAAACAAT
>NC_051428.1:5642063-5648571 GCF_015228065.2 Penaeus monodon | reverse complement strand
AAGAGAGAGAGTAAGAGAAAAAAGAGGGGGGGGGAGAGTAGAGAAAAAGAGAGAGAAAGAGGGGAAAAAAAGAAGAGAAAAAGAAACAGAGACAGAGAAAGAGAGAAAAAAGAGGAGAGAGAGAGAGAGAGAAGAAGAGAGAAGGGGGAGAGAGGAGGAAGAGAGAACAGAGAGAGAGAGAGAGAGAGAGAGAGAGAGAGAGGGGAGAAGGGGGGGGAGAAGAGGAAAAAAGAGAGAAGGAGAGAGAGGAGAGAGAAAGAAAAGGGGGAGAGAAGGAGGGAGAGAGAGGGGAGGGAAAAAGGGGGAAAAAAAGAAAAAGAGAGAAAGAGAAAGAGAAAAAAAGAGAGAGAGAAAAGAAAGAAAGAGAAAAAGAGAGAAGACGGAGAGAGAGAGGAGAGAAGAGAGAGAAGAGAAGAGAGAGAGAAAGAGAGGAGAGAGAGAGAGAGAAAAAGGGAAAAAGAGAAAAGGGAAAAGAGAGAAAGAGGGGAAAAAAAGAGAAAGAGGGGAAAGAGAGAAAAAAGGGAAAAAAAAGAAGAAAAAGGGGAAAAAGAGAAAGGGGGGAAAAGAGAGAAAGAGAAGAAGGGGAGAGAGAGAAAGAGAGCAAGAGAGAGAGAAAGAGAGCAAGAGAGAGAGAAAGAGAGCAAGAGAGAGAGAAAGAGAGAGAGAATGCGAGAGGAGACGATTTTTTGTTTGGATAGAGAGAGAGGAGACTGAGAAGAGAGAAGAAATGAGAGAGAGAGAGAATGAGAGAGAAGACGAGAGAGAGAAATGAGAGTAAGAAGAAGAGAGAAGAGAGAAAAGAGAGGGAAGGGGAGGGAAGAGAGAAAGGGGAGAGAGGAGGAGGAGAGAAGGAGAGAGAGGAAGAGGAGAGGGTGAGAGAGAGAGAGGAGAGAGAGGAGGATAGAAAGAGAGAGAGAGAGAGAGAGAGAGAGAGAGAGAGAGGAGAGAGGAAGAGAGAGAGAGAATAAGAGAGAAAGGGGAGGGGGGGGGGGAAAGGGGGGGGGGGGGGAAAAAGAGAGAGGAAGGGGAAGAGAAGAAGGGAGAGAAGAGAAAGAGGAGGGAGAGAAAAAAAGGGGGGGGAAAAGGGGAAAAAAAAGAGGAAAAAAGAGGAAAAAAAAGAGGAAAAAGGAGAGGAAGAAAGGGGTGGGGAAAGAGAGAGAGGGGGGGGGGGGGGGACAACAGAATAAGAGAAGAGTGAGAGATGAGAGAAAATGATAGCAAGAAAAAAAAGAGAGAAGAACAAAAGAAGGCAACTACCGAATGCCGCATGATACCCTTACAATTAATATCTCACCTCAGGATCCTATGTTGTGGTTGATCAATAATTGGGAGTGGGGACCAGGGGAGAAATCGAGAACCATGTTAATCACTGGGTTATGGGGGCTTATTAACTTATCCTTAACAGATTAGTTGCAACCAACCCTTTCCAAACCCCCTGAAGCCTTCAAGACGGATGGAAACCCAGGCCCACTTAGTCATGTAATTTTCAAAACTAAATATCCAGCTCAAGAATTCTTTTTAAAAAGAAAAAGAAAAAAATAAGAAAACATAGATAGATAATTTTTCTTTTAAATAAATAAATAAAATAAAGGGGGACACTATCTATACATATAATAAGCATAAACAAACAAACGTGTACCATAGTAGTGCATACCAAAGTGCATTCTAGTCGGGTGCATTTCAATTAGCCTTCAATTGGTACGTATGACAATGTAATCATGACATGTACTGTTGTCTGCTGCAGCTTGAACTAAACACAAAGTACATGGAAAACATTCCTGTGTATAGCATCAACTGTCACTTGCTTATCTAATAAGTAGCCCTATTTTTTTCTATTCTTAGTAGGACTATACAAAATTACTCTAAAAGGAATTTTTAATGAAAAATTTAAATGACATAAAAAGACATTGGATATGGCTATAAAATAACACTATGTTCATATAACATAATTTTTGGTCCAAGTCTTCACTTTTAAAGACAGTGTTTTACAATTTAGCCTGTTAAAGCAGTCTACACAATGCTTCCCAGACTCATACATCTCAATGCCTAATCACTTTCCTGCTCATATATGTAATTAAAGTAATCCCCTCAACCACAAAGAGAGAGAGAGAGAAAAAAAAAAAATTATAATAATAATCAACAAATGCACTATTGCCAAGATCTGAAATTCAATAGTATTACGAGAACATAGTTACTCTTATCAGCAAAAGGTCAGATCTACAACACAAGCTCAATTTTCCACTTAACAGAATTATCTCAATAAGGGTAAATCACAGACTCAAGTATGCATGACATTAAGGTCTTACTGCTACTCATCCCAGCTGTCTTTCTCTCTTTTATAAGCAAGTAAAAATGATTTTGAAGTATGTACATCTCTCATACTTTATAATAATTTATGAAGATTAATATCAAAAGGGGTTTTGTCTTAAGCCTGGACATAATACATAATTCTTCTCTGAAAACTTACATCCCATTACAGGTAAATACTCACTATAATGTGTCAGTGTACTAACACAATTTACTGGTACTTCTTAAAATGACAATATAAGAAACATCTATGCAACAGGTATTAACATAATTACAATATTATACATTACAATACAAATATACAGTCATCTAAATAAGATCTGTCAGCTACTGTAACTTTTAAAACATCGAGTTAAAATAACCACAAAGTTTTTAAAAAAATATCACGAATACCTACTAACTGCACTAGACATACTTGAACTATTATATTTTACAGTATATAAAACAATCGTTCTAAAAATATTCACAGTCACTACACTTTACCTTGTACTTGGAGGTGGCATCTACACCATGAGGCTGCCCCAACACAATCCAAGGGTGATTGAGGAGCTGTGTGATTGTGATTCTTCTCTTGGGATCTACCTGGAGCATGGTGCCCAGGAAGTCTCGACTGCCTGCACTCAGCCACTCTGGTTTCTCATACACACCAGCCTGAGAGAGGAAAGGACAGAGGGTGATGACAAATCAGTTACTGAAAGGTTTCACTGGTAGAGCTTAAATACACCCATAAGGAGAATCACATAAAACCATCTATTACTAATCTGTCTCATGACAGATAAATAATATATATTTGTATATATATATTTTTGCAAATGTACCTGAATTTTTCTGTAAAGAGCACCCAAGTTCTCATCATCAAAGGGGAGGAAACCACAGAGTAGAGCATACAACAGGACCCCCATACTCCAAATATCTGCTTCAGAACCTGTAACAAGAATAGGGATATTGACATACACTCACAAATTGTAAATCACTTTGCAAACACTTATATTGTGGCAATTTACATACATGAAAATAAATAAAGCATGTGGATAACATACAAAGTAATCATACAAAGATCTATTTGGCTAGTTTACAACACAACAAAAGGCTTTAAAGCAGTACATATTTTTGGGGGGTCAGCTTAACCTGCAGCAAGAACAACCACATACCAAGGTACTGGTGACCTGATACTAGCTCAGGTGCTGCATAAGCAGGGGAACCACAACAGGTTGCCAGTCTTTGGTCCATGCCACCAGCAGGATTGGCACACAACCCAAAGTCAATGAGTTTTAATTGCTGGTCATCATCCAGCAATAGGTTTTCCTACAGGGTAAAGGGTTTAGATACAGTGAGCCTAAGTGCTTATGCATATCAAGAATTAAATTTTTATATATAACAATACACAAAATCTAGTACAGTGTTACTTCATTTCAAAATCATGAGTTTCAGATAATAAAGCATTTATGCTTTGAAATATATGCTATGTGTCATTTAATGAAAAAAAGACCAGGTATAGCTCTAATCTAGCTTTGGTAAAGAGTAATACAACATTGTAAAATAAACACACTATCTGTTTCTATTCACATAACTAAAAGCCTATATTTTAAGCATAAAAGAAAGCACAATTTCTATAGACCACTTACTGGCTTCAGATCTCTGTGTGCATACCCCATGCTGTGAATGTAAGCAACAGCTGATGCAATTTGTCTGAAAAATAGCCTAGCCTCATCCTCCTCTAGTCTGTCTCTCTCCACTGCAATGAAAGCAAAAGTAAATGAGAGATACATTACCCAAGGGGAAAGACAAAACCAAAACTGGTTAATTCCCAGTGACAACCAAACCAAATACTCCACACATATCTCAATGTCCAAATACTTACACCCTTGGCACTTACCTATGTAATCAAATAGCTCTCCACCTGGACAGTATTCTAGCACCATAAATATTTTTGTCTCTGTTTCTAACACCTGGTAAAGCTTACACACGTGCTGGTGGCTCAGCTGTTTCATGGCCTCGATCTCCAGGTAAATGCGAGGGAGATCGTCCTGTAAAGGGAATAGCTTGCTAAGACTGGGATCATTACCTAAAGGAAGTTTTAGCTTTGCACAGATTGTGACTAGCAATTAATTATAATCAAAAGGTACTATAAGGAGAGAGGTATACACTCCATGACACACAGTATAAGATAGAAACTAATTCATACACATACAATGTTCTATAATTCATCAATTCTAATAAGTGTACTAAACAAAGTATCCTCATGAAAAGGGACTCCCACCTTAATACATGAGAAAACCAAACATTTGAAAAACAAAAATTCCATACCCTAAACTTCCTCCTCTCTCCCTCACACCCATTCACACACAGAAAAACTGAACACGGACACAAAACCGACACAGCCAACCATCCATACCCCGAGCTGCCGTTTGTCCATGATCTTGACGGCCACCTTCTCCCCGCTGAGGATGTGTGTCGCCACCTTCACCTTGGCAAACCCTCCCGAGCCTATGGTCTCGTGGAGCTCATACTGCCCCTCCAGGATCGCGTAGGGGGACACCTGCTGTGGCATGGCTGTCTGTTTTTGTTATTTTTTATTGTTTTTTTTGGAAGTCTCGCCCCCTCTCTGTTACTCGTCCTTGGAACCTGAAGTCCCTTGTCCTGCTGGAGATTTCCTTCAAGGGCGCTCGTTTGATTTTAGTTCTGGAGAGAGAGAAACAGGTATTAATCACACCCAACATATCACTTACAATAAGAACTCACACGTTTCAAAATGCCTTCCTGTTGACTAATTACACGACAATCAATAAAACTCGCACATCAGACCCATACATTCCCTAAAAGACCTACAAACACTAGAAAAACCTACGGCACATTCATTTAAGAAACCCATAATTAAAATACTCCTGCCTTTAGCAACCCACAAAGCAAATTAAATTGACACCTATCGAACATCCCCAATCAGTTCTCCATCGAAGGTTAATTAGTGCCTCCTCCCGCCTCCTCCTCCACTAATTATTCAATTAACGAGACGACAGTCCAACGACCTCCCTCCCTTAACGTCCCCGAGGGAACAAACCCTAATAACGATACTAAAGCGATATGCCAGCCATTTCTTAATCTTAACATATTGACTCCATAAACTACACTACAAAAAGAGTTTAATATAGTAATATGTTAATGTATTAAGCACCTCATGACATAGATGTTAATTCAGTGCAAAAAATTAATATACAAAAAATATTATGATGCTAAATACACAGCATGAGGGTTGATGCAATAATATCATACAATTCATATCATAATCATAATTATATGCATTTTAATCACATACATTATTTAATTACATATACAAACCCATTCATTCCTTATATTATAATAAAAAAAATACATATAAACCAGCCCAAAAAATTGCATAAACAGCTGAATTCCTCCCATTTTCACTCTCACAAGTACAGCGTTTAAATGAAAGTCGAAATAAGTAAATAATTAAATAAACGGGACAAAAAAAGGAGAGGAAATTAAAGGCAATTCCATTTAATTGAAGCCAATGAGGTCATTTCACTCGGATATTTTGAAGCCACTGAGGTATGGAGACGTAAGAGGACGAGAAGGATGATGGAGAGTTCATTCTTTGAGGTAGAGAGCGAAGGGAGATGGAGAAGAATGGATAAAAGGGGGGAAAATAGGAGGGACGATAATTGTTTTATGGTTTAAATCCGTCGTCTCCAGGTGACTTTGTTTTGGGGTCGTTTTGCACTCCGTTCCCTCCTCTTTTCCTTCATATCGTCCGTCCTACGTACTTCTCGGTCTCTATTCTCGCTCTAAGATGAGTCTCCTGCCATAATTTTCCCTCAAAACCTATCAAAATACGAGAAAATAGTTCAGCCTTACCAGTCTCCCTTGAATGAGGTTCGAGTTCCGTCTCAGCCAATCAGCGTCGAGATCACTGTGATGTCACTAACACGACCAATCACCATCGAGGTTGTTATGACGTCATGACTCCGACCAATCAATTTTGAGCGTTTCGTGACGTCATGACTTTGACCAATCAGCTTCGAGAATTTGATGACGTCATTTAATGAAGCTCAATATGCGCACGAAACAGCAGACGATATTCTTATTTCAGCAATAATTCACCTGATCCTACCTCCCAAACCCTTTTAAATTTCCCAGGCGAGATCAGAGCGAAATTCCCCATCCCCGACACCTCAAGCCAAGA
>NC_051428.1:5632063-5634563 GCF_015228065.2 Penaeus monodon | reverse complement strand
AGGGAGGGAATGGGAGGGAAGGAGGGAATGAGAGAGGGAGGGAAGGAGGCTGGAATGAGAGAGGGAGGAAATGAGAGAGGGAGGGAAGGAGGGAGGGAATGAGAGGGTCTGTGTAGAGGGAGGATGTGTGTGACTGAGAGAGTTGGAAAGTTTGAGAGAGGAGGGGAGAGGGAGGGAATGAAAGAGAGGAAAGAGTGAGAGGAATGAGGTACTAAAGAGAGGGAGGGAATGAGAGAGGGAGGAAGGGAGGGAAGGAAGCAGGGAATGAGGGGGAGAGAAAATGAGAAGGAGATAAAGACAGAAGGATTTAAGGAGATAAATAGCTTGATGGATAGATCGATAAACAGATGAGGAGAGAGAGAGAGAATTTTCACTAGCATTTCTGTAGCTGACTATTTTTGTTATCTGTGAAATGTCATCCATAAAGCTAGAAAATAAACCCAACTTCCATGTAATAACTTTTTCTCCAATGGAAATCCAACTAATAACCAGTTATTCACTGCAAAATTCACTCCCATAGGTAAGCAACCTAGTGAAGAAATACAACCGAGAACACATCACAGTCTGGGGGAACATGAAGGACGAAGTAACACAAAAGTGCTATAAGGAGGTAAGTTTGTAATAGTGTGTTATGTTTTACAAGTTTGTGAGTGCGTTTTTTTTTTTTTTTTTTTTTTTTTTTTTTTTTTTTTTTTTTTTCTATTTGTATTTTTCTTTTTTCTTTCTTTCTTTCTCTCTCTTTTTTTTTTTTTTTTTTGGGGAAAATAACAAAGTATTTCATACAGTCTATATATTTTTGTTAGATTTTTAAGACTTTAGAAATCTAGCGAGTCGGGTAATTTTTTGCTGTTTGTGCATCGTCGTTTATTCTGAAGATAAATATTTTAAAGCTAATAAGTGAAAAGCAAATGTCTGTTTGCTTATTACCTACTGACTTTTTCTTTTTTTTTGTCATGGTTGAGAGGTATGTGTAACAGAGTATGGAGTAATAAGAATAACACTGTTAAAGAGATACATCATAAGTTAAGCCTCACTGTGAGTAATTATTCATTATGTGCTAGAGTTTGTTGAAATTTTGAACCTAGCTCATGAAATCTCGGTACTGTATTTGCAGATTATCTCACACTCACTCACACTCTCACTCTCACTCTCACTCTCACATAAGAAGACACACAAATAAGTAAGATATTTTTCTTTCTGAGCAGGTCATAGTCTTCTTTCAGGAGGCTATTTGATGCAAATGGTTGCATCTTCCCGTATAAACACTACTTTGGTATACCTACACTGTCTATCAGCAACAATACCCTACATCATGCAGTTATGCATTTATGTCCTCATTTGCTAAGAAGTCATAAGTGCCCTGAATAATTAATTCCAGTAATTTTGGGGGAACTATAAGAGTATATATTATTTATTTAATATTATTACTTGTTTATATTATTTACTTATCTTTATTTTCTTCTCCTTCTTCTTCTATTCCCACATGAAATGTCACAATGCTGTGAAATCATAACTCCTTCATGCCTCGATGTGTGAAGTTGGTACAATTTTCATTCTTTTCTGATAATGAAATGCTAGATTGAAATAATCCTTTTCAATATCTTTAGGAAAATACACCCTTTATCGCAAGTCAATTTAGCTGGCGTTAAGATGGCTGAGAATAATGTCAGCAGAAGAAAATATTTTTAGGTATGGCTATTCAAGGAAATAACTGAGTATGTACCTAATATGGGACAGTAAGTCTCCACTCGGCCCTGAGTCGCCATCCTCCGCTTGGGTGGATAATTTCGGGCTTCCCGTTGGCTGAAAGCCTTACAGGGCGCCCCAAAAAAATCTGGCGGCAATGTTTAGACCACGATCATTTTTTACTCAGTATGTCACGGTGCTACTTATGTTACTTAATGGCACCGAGTAATAATCAAAAGTGACAATTAGCTGCGAGAAGAAGAGGTTGTAAGCCAATGGAGAGGAGAGACAGAGGCAGTGATGAGAAAGTGGCTTAGGGTAGTGGTAGCATCTCGTTCAAGCCACTGTCGCCTTTTCTGTTTCTTCTTTCTACTTCTTTCCTTCAACAGTTCCCCGTATTTTCACAAGATGTTGCTCAATTACAAAAAAAAAAAAAAAAATGCAGGGGTATAAGAAATGAGAGGATAGATGGTATGAAACCGTGTTCTCTTATTTATCCCCCCCCCCCCCCCCCATAAAAAAAGCCTTGATTGTGCCGCCACACTGTACTACAATATTGTTCTTGCAGTATTACCAGATGCAAATTTTTCATCAGTATTATTCCACAACTCTTTTTCGGGCATACACAGGTGACGTTCCTGTGCCAGCATTGGCATTGATTCCAATTTGAACTTTTTTTTTTTCACAATGTGGACAGTGATCTTAGGTGACTTTGACGTGAAGTTTTGACTCTCGAATGCTGATTTTCATTATCCCCTTTTTAATTAGCAATATTTTTTTTTCTTTGTTTTTTTCTTTTATCTCCTTTTTAACT
>NC_051428.1:5614563-5627063 GCF_015228065.2 Penaeus monodon | reverse complement strand
TATATATATATATATATATATATATATATATGTATATATATATATATATTATATATATATGTATATAGTTATATATATATTATATATATATATATATAATAGATATATATATATATTAATATACTATATATATATATATATATATATAATTATATAGATATATATATATATTATATATATATATTTATATATATATATATATATATATATATACTATATATAGAATATATATGATATATATATATATATGATATATATATATATATAGTATATATATATATATATAATATGTATAGAATATAATATATATATATAGATATATATATATAGATATATATAATATAAAAGATATATATATATATAGATATATATATATAGGTATGTATATATATATATATATGATTATATATTTATATATATATCAATACATCATCATATAAAGGTAGTTATGACTGAGTCCCAGTGGTACAGCATGATATATTAGCAGTATATATCAACTTATAATGTTATTAGTATTATTATATGTCATATGTTATTATACTATATATATATATAGTATATATATATATATATATATATATATATATTATATATTATATCATTATATATATATAAATTATATATATGTGTATATATATTTATATATATATATATATATATCATCATCATCATTTAACGGTAGGTTCATGTCTGAGCCGCCGTGGTCACAGCATGATACTCAATTGCAGTTTTCACGTTGTGATGCTCTTGGAGTGAGTACGTGGTAGGGTCCCCAGTTCCTTTCCACGGGGAGTGCCGGGGTTACATTTTTAGGTAATCATTCTCTCTTATTTATCCGGGCTTGGGACCAGCACTGACTTGGCTGGCTTGGCCACCCAGTGGCTAGGTAGGCAGTCGAGGTGAAGTTCCTTGCCCAAGGGAAACAACGCGGCGGTCGGTGACTCGAACCCTCGAACTCAGATTACCGTCGTGACAGTCTTGAGTCCGACGCTCTAACCATTCGGCCACCGCGGCCTTGACGATCATGGGCTTCCATGATTTTCTTGGCAATTTAGAGCGGTGGTTTGCCATTGCCTTCCGCCCGGTGTTTTTTTTTTTTTTTTTTTTTTTTTTTTTTTTTTTTTTTTTTTTTTTTTTTTTTTTTTCCGAGTCACCATCTCTATTTACCCGGCACTGACTTGGGCTGACTTGGTCCCCAGTGGCTAGGCAGGCAATCGAGGTGAAGTTCCTTGCCTAAGGGAAACAACGCGGCGGTCGGTGACTCAAACCCTCGAACTCAGATTGCCGTCGTGACAGTCTTGAGTCCGACGCTCTAACCATTCGGCCACCGCGGCCCCCATATATATATATATATATATATATATATATATATATATATATATATATATATTTATATATATATATATATATATATATATATATATATATATATATATATATATATATATATATATATATATATATATATATATATATATTTTATGTGTGTGTGTGTGTATAGAGGATTTTGTAATAACATTTATTTAGAGGGTAGTTATGCTATATAACTTCCTCTAATAAAGATACATTTTTTATTTGATTAATTTCTTTCTTCCTCTTGAAGTTTTAAGATCTTCCTGGTATTATAAAGCTGCCGTCTTCCAAACAGGATATACAGCAAGAACTTTGGTGAGAAATGGTGGTACTCAATTATCGCAAAGATTGCCAACACTCTGCTCATCAGGCGATCTTTGTTTGAGCACCTATCAAAGCGAGGCATTCAGGTGAGCAACATTCTTAGTGGTACAGGCATGTTGTTTGTGCTGCAGTTGATGTCCTGTTATGGATTATTTAAGATGTGTACATTTTTTTCACTTGGTCCCTCGATATCTCATTCCTTCTGGCTTCCCCACTTACTCTATTCTCCTCTTCCCTACCCTCTTCATACCTCTACAGCCAACTCATGTTACTGAATGGTTAAGTAATGAGTTACCCAACAGTCAAGTATTTCAGCATTAAGATTGTTAAGACCACCATCTGCAGATTGAATCATCATTTATCACTTTACAATCTAACACCGTGAAAAGGAAAAAAGAAGGCTGGTTGGCTTGAAGTGTTCCACACTCCTGGTTGGTCAACTCATCAAGTCAACGAGACAGTGATGCATGCTAAGACCTTACTTCCATTGTCTCCGTATAGTATTATATGCTTCATCTTCTTATCATGTTTTTTTTTTCTCTCTCTCTCTCTTTTCTTTCTTCTCCTTCTTCTTCTTCTTCCTCTTTTTCTCTTTCTTTCTTTACTAAATGATAATAATGGGCCTGTTGTTGTGTATATGTATCACCTAACTTACCTGCAATCAGATTAGCAGGCCAATTCGCATTGATTAATATATTGGTATAGTGTTATAGATGGATAATGAAGAAAGATGCAGGTTTGTATATGTCAAAATGAAATGAAATGTTGGATAATGAGTTGTCAGATGGCAGAGGTAACCTATATGTCCCATTGTCTCTCTTTCTCTTTCACCTCTCTTTCATCCTCTCTCCCACCCTCTCTCCCTCCCCTCTTCCCATCCCCCTCTCCACTTCTCTCTCTCTCTCCCTCCTCCTCTCCCTACCTCAGTCACTTTATTATACAATTAGAAATATAACCATTGAACAATTGTCAAAATGGAAAACCCCTGAATCCCTTCCCCTTGTTTTTCTTTCCAGACCTACCTCTGGGTCATGAACTCAGAAGAAGATTTCCGCAGTGCCTTCGAAGCGGGAGCGACTGGCGTCATGACTGACTACCCAACCAAGCTGAGAGCCTTCCTCGACTCGAACCCACAGTACACGCAAGATCACAAACTCAGTTAAGTTCATCCGTCTGAAGAGGAGAAAGAGGAGGACAGAGGTTCACACAAGCCGACCATTATTATCAACAGAGGAGGAGGGGGATGTGAGGTGTTCTTGTGGCCAGCTCTCCCAACCTCCTTTGTGCAGTATAACAAGTGGCTGTTTGAAAAAAAGGGTAAAGGAAGAAAAAAGAGTCGCAGTGAAATCATTCAGGGTAAAAAAAATGTGCACATAAACATTACATGAAGAATGTATAAGACAATTACTCGCCCATCCTAACCCCAGTAATGTAAATATGGCATGAAACTTTTACTAGTAACAATCGGATCGCGAGATGTAAACCGAAATTACACGGTTGCTATTAAGGAGATTAGAAAAACGGTTGTTCTCTCTTTACTTTTCGTAATTTGTTAGTTTGATTATGGAGGTCTCTTGTTGTTGTCATTTTCTTTCCTTTTTTGCCCACAGTCTCAGGAAGGCTTTAGTTTCTCGTACATTTACATGCTGTGCAATTTCTTCTGAGTTCTCTCCTTAGACCACTTTGTCTGCTGCATTTGTGCTTCATAATCATACACTTTAGGTGATTTAAAGTGGGAAACGGTAATTTGCAAGGCCAGATATTAGAGAAGATCTGAAAGCAAATCATACCTGTAATAACTATGGTGTAATTCTACTTGACTTTTTATTTATTTATATATATTTTTATATATATGTCAATATAGATCCAATATTTCATGTACAAGACCAACAGATAGTCCCAAGAGTTCTACAGTTATTAATGAATGATGCTGGTAATGTTGCATAACAGTTTCATCATCTTTTGAGAGCAAGAAGAGAAAAAATTCACAATCAGGATCCGTACTCCTGAAGCAGCTGCTCAAACTAGCTTCCACCGAGAGGGTAACCAAGGTGCAAAAGATTATTTAAGAGTTCTTTTCCTTATTAGATTAATAAAGAAAACTAAACAAAATGATGAAAAAAGAGAGAGAAAAAAAGAAAAGTGCTACTATTTATTGAAGACCTTTTATTATTATTTATTGATATTATTATTATTAGTTTTTGATTATGTATATATGTGTTTTATCACAGTTATTACTTATTTTTAAAAATTCTAGTGATGTTGGCCTTGTGATAACTTCACCATACGCTTTTATGAGGTGGGAGGAATCTGCATGCATTTGCCCCCACTTAATGCATACCATGAGATTGACAAGGGCTTGCTACCAGTGCATTTAGGATGGCTTGCAACTAATGGTGGCTTTTTGTAGATAGAAACGTTGCAAGGTCATGCCAAAAATTATATAATGTGACACTGACTCATAAGTAGTTCTTATGTTTTTTCCTTTTAGTTTTTAACCCAATAACTGTGGAATCAGGTTTTTTGGCTTACTCTCCCATGCGCAGTTTCAATGCAAATAGGAGAGACTGTAGGAGGCCATTTACACTATCATGGGGGCAGTAACCTTCCTCGCGTAACAACTTTGTATCGACTTTTTTAGACTTTCTCTTTTGCTGTTGCCGTTTGCATCATCTGCTTTTTGTTTCTATTTTATATTGGAGCAATAGGTAGTGCAACTGCTTAAAAATAATAATAATAAATAGATAAAAATAAGAAGAATAGAAAATACTTTTGCATCATATCATGTGCATCTCGGCTACATGTTCTCCATCATGTGATATGAGTTGCAGTTATTGGGTTAAGGTTGATAAAAAAAAATAATAGTAATAAAAGAGTTTTTCATGAACAGAATATGAACTGTTTCATGACACTCACAGGATTCCCTCTAAAGGATTTTATAATGGTAGATAGTAATAATGTCACTCTATATATGTTTATCAGGCTTTAAATTTTATTCTAAGTTTTGTTCTATTTATTTCACTCTTTTGTTATAGGTTAAAGAGAGAGTTTAACTACTAAATTTACAATAGTGCGGTAGATAAGGAAGATATTACTAAGAATAAGTTTATATCATTTTTTCATTATCATTGTCATTATGATTATTACTAGTTATCATTATTATTATTATTGTTATTATTATTATTATTATTGTTATTATTATTATTATTATTGTTGTTGTTGTATTATTTCAATGCTATTGATGCTGTTGGGGTACCATACCAGGCAGGTCTACCCAGTTGTTATAGTGAATATATATGTATATATAGATACACTGATGTGCACACTCATGAATAGCAACAAGGCATCATGCATATTGTACAGCAAGGCAGAGCACTGCATAGATACATACACACCACTGACTGATTTATATTAGTTATCATTTCTTTGTAAGTGTATTAAGCTGTAGTTCATAGTTTAAAAAGATTTGTTAAGGTTGCATTTTCATTAGGATATATCAAATATCTGTGGCCAAACGAACCCAAAAGTATTAACGAGCACAATTCTTTGTCTGTCTACTTCATGTTCTTCTTTACCTTCTTATCCTTTGTGTTCTTTTTCCTCTTACTCTATTTTTTTATTTCTTTTTCTTTGTCGTGTTTCTTTTTTTCCTCTTCTCTTTCTTCTTTTTCAGTTTTCTTCTTTTTTCTTTCTTCTTCTTCTCTTCCTCCTCCTTCCTCCTTCCTTCTACTTCCTTTTCATTCTTTCTGTTTTCAGTCAGTATTTATGTTTACTCTCATTTTCCTTTTTTTCAGATTATGACTTAATTTTT
The DNA here is from genome assembly GCF_015228065.2 of Penaeus monodon. Taxonomy (NCBI): domain Eukaryota; kingdom Metazoa; phylum Arthropoda; class Malacostraca; order Decapoda; family Penaeidae; genus Penaeus; species Penaeus monodon. The sequence continues at coordinate 5,621,575 of NC_051428.1, read as the reverse complement.
CTCTCAATATTTAGATTTCTTTTCAAGTCATTTGTCAAAGAAGGATAAAACGTGTGTTGAAAATGAGGCACATTGCTGGGGGATATTGATAGAATTAAAGGCATTGATTGATCAATGTAGCATTCATGCACATGTGCTTAACACACACATTCTATGGCATCATTCTCATTGCATGTGGACATTCATATTTAATACAAACAAGTCATATACACATGATAGGTTTATATATGTAGATATGTATGAGTGCATAGTGTATATTGGATATATACATATTATAGATTTATATCTATTGTCTGTCCATAATGAGTATGTTTCATTGCATTGTCAGAAGTAAATATGTTTGATATGAAGAAGAAAACAAGAACTTTAATTTGCATGTTGATTTGCACTCCAGCATATTGTGTATGCATACATTGGAAATCAATATAGTTAATTTAGATTAATTTTGTGTGTGTGTGTGTGTGTGTGTGTGTGTGTGTGTGTGTGTGTGTGTGTGTGCAGATGCTTGTGTGAATTAATCAGTTTGAGAATTTACTTATCTTTGCATGAATGAAATTACTGCTTTATTTCACATGAATGCACATTTGCATTACATATTTATATAGTGTATTTAGAAGTTATATATTTCTGTGCACTGAAATGTATATGAGGCTTATATTTATTCATTATTTATTTTTTACCCTAATAATTCTACTATAAGAGAGCTTTTCATAAGGGCACAAGGATCACCAGCTTTTGGTCTGGTGAATGATGGCATTTTAGGCTCTTTTCTTTCTTTCTTTCTTTTTTCTTTCATTTTCTTTTCTGTTTTTCTTACTTCAGTATGTTGTGCTTGTCAGTTGGAGACATTATTAGTCTCCTATAATTGTACAGGTTGTCTAGAAAGTGATTTTAGTTTAAGAGAGTTTCACAAATGCTTATTTTCTGTTTAATTTGCAGAAGCATGGTAAAACTACAGACAGATTACTTTGCTTGTATTTAGAAATTATTTTTAAACTTTTTTTTTTTTTCATATGTGCTTAAAATGGTTGTCTTATACATTAGAGGTGGGTGGAAAAGGTTTGGTCAAATATGAAAAGAGCAGATTGTTGACTGATTTAAGAAAAAAAAATTACTCTATGAATGAATTCTGGCTTTATTCTGACCATTAAATTCAATTTTCCCTTTTTGTAGGAAGGATTAGACTTAGGTTAGGTGCATCAAACAGAGGACCAGTTTATACTACTTGTAGCTTATTCCAGAGCTATCGCATTAACAAAGAAGTCCACTGTTTGCTTGTTGTTTATCTTATTTCTTTGTTAAGCACATGAGAAACACACACACACACACGCAGACGCAGATGCACATAGACACACACATGCATGTAGACACACTATACGCACAGACACACACAAGTTTGTACAAGTAGCTCTCTCCTTTTAGTCTTTTGAATATTTTATCATCTCAAATATTAAACCAGTGTCTATATTTTTTTTGAAATGTGAAGATCTCAGGTTCAAAATGAAATACCTTTTGAGGATGAATTGTTTGCAGTTAGTGTGAAAGAAAAGTTTATAAGTACATCCATCCTCATGTAACAACTTTCTATCGACTTTTTTAGACTTTCTCTTTTGCTGTTGCCATTTGGATCATCTGCTTTTTGTTTCTATTTTATATTGGAGCAATAGGTTGTCCAACTGCTTAAGAAAAAAAGAAAAAAAATGCATCATATCATGTGCATCTTGGCTACATGTTCTCTATCATGTGATATGAGTAGCAGTTATTGGGTTATGGTTAATAAAAAAAATAAAATAAAAGGGTTTTTCGTGAACAGAATATGAATGTTTCATGACACTCACAGGATTCCCTCTAAAGGATTTTATAATGGTAGATAGTAATAGCATCACTCTATATATGTTTATCAGGCTTTAAATTTTATTCTAAGTTTTATTCTATTTGTTTCACTCTTTTGTTATAGATTAAAGAGAGAGTTTAATTACTAAATATACAATAGTGTGTTAGATAAGGAAGATAATACTAAGAATAAGTTTTTATGATTTTTTCATTATCAGTGTAGCATTCATGCACAGTTGCTTACACACACATTCTATGGCTTCATTCTCATTGCATGTGGACATTCATATTTAATATAAACAAGTCATATACACATGATAGGTTTATATATGTAGATATGTATGAGTGCATAGTGTATATTGGATGTATACATATTATAGATTTATATCTATTTGTCTGTCCATAATGAGTATATTTCATTGCATTGTCAGAAGTACATATGCTTGATATGAGGAAGAAAACAAGAACTTTAATTTGCATGTTGATTTGCACTTCAACATATTGGAAACCAACATAGTTCATTTAGATTAATTGTGTGTGTGTTGTGTTTGTGTTTGTGCAGATGCTTGTGTGATTTTCTCAGTTTGTGCATTTACTATATTTAACTTATCTTTGCATGAATGAGATGAGTGCTTTATTTCACATGAATGCACACTTGCATTACATATTTATGTAGTGTATTTAGAAACTGTATTTTTAGAGGTTATATATTTCTATGCACCGAAATGTATATAAGGCTTATATGTATTCATTATTTATTTTTTATCCTCTATAAGAGAGCTTTTCATAAGGGCACAAGGATCACCAGCTTTTGGTCTGGTGAATGATGGCATTTTAGGCTGTTTTCTTTCTTTCTTTCTTCTTTTTTATTTTCTTTTTTTCTTACTTCAGTATGTTGTGCTTGTCAGTTGGAGACATTATTTGTCTCCTATTATTATACAGGTTGTCAGGAAAGTGATTTTAGTTTAAGAAAGTTTCGCACATGCTTATTTTCTGAAGCATGGTAAAATGACAAATGGATTACTTTGCTAGTATTTAGCAATTATTTTTTAATGTTTTTAGTTCATATGTGAACTCTAAGTATCAAGAGCAAAGTTAATTCATAATCTGAGAAAAGGAAAATGAGAATAGATATAAATACGGCTTGAAAACAGAAGAAATGAAAAGGAAGGAGGAATGAAACTTCATATTCTGTTTATGAAAAACTCTTTTATTATTATTTTTATCAACTTTAATCCAATAACTGCTACTCATATCACATGATGATGGAGAACATGTAGCCGAGATGCACACGATAGATTTTTCTCTCTCTCGTTCTTTCTTTCTTTCTTTCTTTTTAACTGTTGCACTACTTATTGCTCCAATATGAAATAGAAACAAAAAGCAGATGATCCAAATGGCAACAGCAAAGGAGAAAGTCTAAAAAAAGTTTACAGGAAAGTTGTTACACAAAAAGGGTGTACTTATAAACTATTCTTTCACAGACAATTCATCCTTAAAAGGTATTTCACTTTGAAGCTGAGATCTTCACATTTCAAATAAAATATAGACACTCTGGTTTAATATTTGAGATGATAAAATATTTAAAGAATTAAAAGGAGAGAGCTACTAATAATACATAAGCAGAAGTGGTTTTGGTACAAGTGGTGACATAAGAAAAGGCTGTTGGCATGTTGATGACACATTTTAACAGTTATGTTACATATATATAATTTTCTTTTAGTGCACAAACTTCTTTTCTTTCTTTTTCTTTTTCATTTACTTAATGCATTACTGTGAGTTTGAAAGTTTGAACCTTTCCTCGAAGGAGACAATCCACAGTACCATTCATAGCACAAAGCTTATTGTGTGTGTTACTTTGACCACTGCGAACAGTTAAGTGGGTCTTCAACGTCATGAAAGGTTTTCAGAGAATTTTAAGTCTTTAGCCTGGTGGATGTCTGCCGGTAAAAGATACAGTTAATGACCTTTTTTGCGAGTGGTCTGTGAGATTCAGACTCATTCTTTTCTTTTTTCTTTTTTCTTATTTTAGCTTCTCTTTAGATTTTAATATTTTTTCTCTCCATTTTTAGTTTTAGACTGTGTAATACTCATGCTTAATTTAAAAGAGAGCTTGTGCTTGTATTTTCTCACACTTACCTCCTTACATAATGATCTCTTAGGTTGAAGAAAATGTGGTTGCTTGAGAAGTGTGTTAGTGTTCAGTATATTTAAGAACAGCTCATATGTTTCCGTCCTCTTCCAAAGTTGCATCTTAATATTGCACCATTCAGCATTTTTTCTTTTTTCTTTTCTTATATCTTGTGTTTAAAAAAAAAAGAAAGGTTGCCGTGCACACCTGAAAGGATGTAAGCTTGAAGGAAATTAGAGTTGCATTTTCTGAAGCTGGTTTTAATTTATCTTAGTTCTTAATTTTATTTTTTTTCCCCCTTTTAGTTTGTATTTCTTTTCTTTTCTGGATGAATAATCTTTTCTTGCTTACCAAAGATTCCCCACAATATACATGACACAAAGCTTTTTTATTTTTCTTCTTCTTTTTAACCAACCTTGTGGTGTTAGCAATGAAATTACCCCCCCCCCCCTTAGTATAAAGAAAACAATAGGTAATTTAGCTCTCTTTTCCCAAAGATATTTTCTTTACTGGCCCATGATAGAAGTGGCACTGCTGAAGAACAGTTTTGAAGCTGCTCTGCTATGAAGCCTAGGAAAAAGAAAACCTTATCAAATGGAAACTTTTCATTTAGGAGGTCACATAACGAGCATTTAAGTTCCTATGTAAATTTTGTTCTTTTCATGTGTTTCGAAAGCAGTTGTATTGACATTCTTCCTATGGACTGGGAGTTCTCACCTACGTTATCCATTTCACTCGAATGAAAGTGTTTGTACAATGTGAAGTTTACTGATAGTGATACATACTGCCACACAATAACAGATTTTAGCAAGCACGCTGGCGTATAAGATAGGTTTTCAGTATATCTTTAATGATTTAGGTTTGTAATGAAAGCACAGTTTACTCTATAGGGTGATATGCATTCATGATGATAATGAATACCAATAATTCTAATATTGCAGTATTATTTTGTGAAAAGAGATACAGTCACTGATACCACCTGACTAGATCTTCATTTTGTATTTAGGAATTTTTGACAGAAATATAATTCAGAACCTTCTTTTGGTAAGGAAAAGCAGTAAGTGTTCTTTTCAAATATAGTTCATGTGTGGTGTAATTAAGTGACTGTATTTCCATCATCTACAAAGACTTAATAACTGGTAGAGAGTAGATTGATCAGCAAACTCTTTTGGTTGTGCTTCTGAAGGTGACTGGCTGAGACATTGTTTCATGCAGTTGTGTATTATTTTTTTTTTCTTTCTCCTTTTTTCTTTTCTTTTCTTTTTCTTATTCCCAAGTCATCGTAACACCCAGTGATACTGAATTTATATTTTCTTATCATGGATTTCTTCTTTTTTTTTCCCCCCCCTCTGAGAGTTGTTTATTTAGGAGATGCGAGGTTCTCTCTCATGCAATCAGACTGGAAACCTGACGTTACTCAAAGCAATATTGAATGATGGGCAAAGTAAGCATTAAAGGATAGTGTAATTGCCCAATCAGTATACAATTTGTAGACAATCAAGCATTCTTTGTCATTATTATCAATGTTTTTTTATAATGTTTATTAATACTCCTACAACTACTTTTTTAGTCTACAGACCCCAGGTACCTCTGTTCGTGTTGTGGGGTTTTGCGAGTGCTTGTATTGTATCAATTGCATTTAATTTTCATTTAAGTTATATGATGAGAAAAAAAAACTGAGATGCATTAGAGGCATTTACTTTCATTAACATACAGTTTGACTTAAGCTAATTTTGTATCTTTTATGTTAGGTAAGAGGTGTGAATCCTTTTTTTTTTTTTTTTTTTTTTTTTTTTTTTTTCCATTATTAATAGGAATGTTTGGTACATGTGATTATCATCTGCTGTGATTCAAACAACATCAGGAATTCAGTTTCATTTCTGTCAGTGGCTTCGGGAGTGTTGAAAGAAGCCAGGTGGAAACTTTAGAAATGCATTGAAGTATTTGTCAGTTTATCACATTGGTGCCATATTTCTTCCTTGATTTTGCTGACCTTGCATGGGGATAACCTTCTACTTTTTGATACAAGGTTTATTCACAGAAAGTTATGTGCAAGATAGTTGGTGGACCGCATTACTTCAAAGTGAAAAATATGAGAAAATGTGAACTGACATCACAGGCAGATGAATCTTCTCTTCAACATTTCAATAACCTTCACTTCATCATATGTAGAGCATTAGTTTTATGCGCACTTGATTACTGTAATAGTTAAGGGTTTTTGATGACAGGTGCCACAGAGGCAGGCTATCATTGTTCTGTCTTATTTATAAGCTAATTTATACTATCATTATTTATTTATGTAGAGAGAAGTCATGTGTATACTTTTAATTCTGTTTATACTTTTAGAAAAGAATCCTGCCTTTCTTCGGAACATTATGCGAAGTGGATCCCGAAGTTGCAATGCTAGGGCACTGCACTGGTGATCAATCTCTTAAGGAGGTGATTAAGAATGCTTGTCATACTAAGCTTACAGCAGCAGTAAAATTTTTAAGTCATAAGATACATATGTATATTTAAAACTTGATTCAACCATGAAACAATGTTTGTGGAATTGATTCAGGAACGTAAATTTTTTTTTAATAATTTCTGTTACCACTATGTTGAATGCTACATATTAAAAGGCAACAGATAGTTCTTTTGTTTTATTTTGATCCTGTCACACTGAAGGTAAAAATGTATCATAATTAATATTCGTACCAATAGATAAATTCACTGCTTTCCTGGTATGCGTAACAGCCCGGCATTATGGATGACAGAAAAGTTATCAGTCCGCTCCAATATTAATGAAGTATCTGGTATCAAAGAGTAAGTAGATTGCAAAGACATGTAAACAATGTTACTCTAGAAATGCTTTATTTTTCATCAAAGGAATTAGATGGAGTAAGGTAAACACCTTTTAGAAGCTTGCGTAGAATCAATTTTAAACAGAAACTTTCTGCTGCGATCTCTCTCTTTCTTTCTTTCTTCTCTCTCTCTCTCTCTCTCTCTCTCTCTCTCTCTCTCTCTCTCTCTCTCTCTCTCTCTCTCTCTTTGCCTCCCCTCTCTCTC
>NC_051428.1:5602063-5607063 GCF_015228065.2 Penaeus monodon | reverse complement strand
GCCAGGCTCAAGGTTGACCTCAGATCATGAGCGAGATTATTCGCATTGCTCAAAGCCGCTTATTCTTTTAAATTACTATTTTTGTGATGCATAAACACTTGGCTATATTCCCTTCTTGTTGTTTTGCCTTCGCCTGCAACCTGCTTGGCACTCATTCTGTCTGACCTTCGGCGCCTCCGCCCGCAGGTGTCCGGCAAAGACCTGACCTACAACGCAGAGAAGGTGTTCCTAAACGGCTGCAACATCGCCTGGAACAACTACGGCTACGACTTCGGCAACGGCGGCTACGACGGCACTCTGGAGCAGTGGCTGAGGGAGATCGCCGAGTCGGGAGGAAACTCCATCCGTAAGTGCGGCTCCGCCCGGGGCTCTGAGACCCGGATGTGCGTCTTCGCTTCGCTGGTCCGAGATTGGCTTCACTTAAGAGAGATGCGGAAGGAAACTGAAATAGATGTATTCTCGTTTCCTTCCCAACCATTTAGGTTTGTGCGAAGGGAGACTATCTAATCTGTCAGATTAGAACATTACTTCTCACGGTGCGCCCAAGGCAAGCGTATCAGTCAATCACGCAGCACAACACGGTCTCTTGAGAGAGGTGTAATCCAGATTCCCGGTGGCTTCCCCCAGGGGTGTGGGTGCACGTGGAGGGCTACAGCACGCCGCAGTGGGACAGCGACGGCTACGTGACCCAGTGCGACCAAAGCGGGACCTTCGAGGCGGACGTGAAAAAGCTTCTGGACGCGGCCGAGGCGTCCGACGTCCTGGTGGTCCTCGTGCTGTGGAACGGAGCCTACCTGACCAACCAGGCGGCCATCGACCTCGTCTGGGACGACGCCAAGCTTGACGCCTACATCGACAACTGCCTCAACGTCAGTCTCTCAGCGTAACACATGTGCCGATGGCCGTGCACACCACACTGCCTGACACTCATGCATGGTGTTTGATGCAAGCTCGCTTTCCATTCATTTTTTTTCTGCCTCAGTGTTGTGCTTATTGCATTCTACCTTCTCGCTGCTCAATCTGTTTGCAATCTCCCGCCACAGAGTCTGGTGACGCAGGTCAAGGGCCACCCGGCGCTGGGGGCCTTCGAGGTGGTCAACGAACCTGAAGGATCCATCTTGGTGAGGAAATCGCCTGGCAGTCTCTGTCGTTGGCACGTTGCTTGTTCATTAACATTGTGAAACTGTAATTAGAGAAAGAAGTTAGGCCCTTATAGGTCGCGTAAAAACGACTGAACTTGGGAGCTTCATCCTCAGGTCTCAAGCGACTCCGATCCTTGCTACGACACGACCATCATCGGCCAGAATGGCGCTGGGTGGACCGGCCTCTACATCCCCATGGAACGGTGAGCTTCGTCTGGGCTTCTATGTCTTATATTCTTGATCTTCGATTCCTGTATGTATATTACGTCAAGGTGCAACACTGAACTAAAGAATTTTGGAATATTTTTTTAATCGTAGTTTTCAACACGAATCATTGTTCAACTTAATCAGAGCTTACTAAAAGCTTGCGACACACAGGTACCTGAGGTTCATCGGGCGGCAGAACCAGGCGATTCGAGCAATCGACCCTGAGGTTCTGATCACACTTGGATCTTGGGGTAAGAGGGAGAGGAAGGGGAGAGGGAAGGGAGGAGTGTGTCTCGCAAAGATAAATATGCAGTGGAAGACTATGAGAAAGAGAGAGAGAGAGAGAGAGAGAGAGAGAGAGAGAGAGAGAGAGAGAGAGAGAGAGAGAGAGAGAGAGAGAAAGAGAGAGAGAGAGAACGATTGAGAAATGATAAATAAGCAGTGGAAAACTATGAGAGAGAGAGAACAACTAAGAAAATGGCTGACGAGAGCTTCCCCTTGTGACGCCTCGACTCGCGGTCCGTCCCCAGGCCAGTTCGCCCAGAGCGACGCCTTCCCCAACACCCACAACCACTACACCGACGAATGCCTGAACAAGGCCGCGGGAGGAGGCGACGCCCATCTGGACTTCTTCCAGATACACGCCTACGACTGGGGGGGATCCTGGAGTCCCAACGCGCCCTTCACGGTGAGTCAGGGAGGGAAGAAGTGAGTCAGGGAGGGAAGGAGTGAGTCAGGGAGGGAAGGAGTGAGTCAGGGAGGGAAGGAGTGAGTCAGAGAGGGAAGGAATGAGTCAGAGAGAAAGGAGTGAGTCAGGGAGGGAAGGAATGAATCAGGGAGAGAAGGAGTGAGTCAGGGAGAGAAGATAGGAGTCAGGGAGGGAGTGGTATAGTTAGTGAATGAACAAAGAAGTCATTGAGATTTAAGTTGAGGTTAAATAAAAGAAATAAGGATACAGCTGAAGATGTGGGAACCGGGAGAGAAAGGCGGTGAGAAATTGACGGAAAACAAGGAGGCAAAATAAGAAGGAATGAAAGGAAGTGGAGAAAAGAGAGAGAGAGAGAGAGAGAGAGAGAGAGAGAGAGAGAGAGAGAGAGAGAGAGAGAGAGAGAGAGAGAGAGAGAGAGAGAGAGAGAGAGAGAGAGAGAGAGAGAGAGCGAAGCACCGAAACTCACCGGCTCTCCCCCGGGGCCTCCAGGTGGACGCCGATGACTACGGCCTCGGAAAGCCCGTGGTGTTGGGGGAGTACGCGTCCGCTTGCGCTGCCGGGACTTCGCTGCCCGACCTGTACGCGTATGCCTACGAGCACGGATACAGCGTGAGTATAAATGCTTTGTTGTGACGGCCAGTACTGAAGCCACATGCGTTTTCCAGCAGCTGTTAGAAGGCTGTCTAGCGGGCCAGGCTGAGCCTCCACGCCTGAGCCAACAAGCCCAGCTAAGCCCGGCTTCCGCCCCACAGGGAGGATGGAGCTGGCACTACGTGGCCACCGGCGAGTGTTCGGACACGAGGCAGCAGCAGCAGGAGGCCCTGAAGACCCTCCGGGACCGAACCGACCACGGCCTCGTCTCCTTCCCCGTCGGCTGAGGCTCCCTCCCGACACGCCCGCGCCAACGACTTGAAGGTGTAGACCAATAAAGCAGCAGCATTTGAATCGACTTTTATTCTTAAACGGTCTCTTGGATTTCTTACTTGTGTGTGTGTGTGTGTGTGTGTGTGTGTGTGTGTGTGTGTGTGTGTGTGTGTGTGTGTGTGTGTGTGTGTGTGTGTGTGTGTGTGTGTGTGTGTGTGTGTGTGTGTGTGTGTGTGCTCCTTCCCCGATAACGGGCGTGAAGGAGCAAGGTGAGTAAATATGCGCCTAAGATTTTGCAATAAACAAAAGGGAATCATGACTTCGTAACCTTGTACCATCTTGTAGAATTGAAAAAAGTGTCATTGTAAGGTGTGAAGAAGTATTTGAGGCGGCCCTCAGTTCAAAACGGACGCCTAGAGTAATCGTTTGGTATCAGTTACTGGAAATTATATTACTAAGACATTATATTAGTGGTGGATGTAATCGATAACAAAGAATCGATTACATCCACCACTAACATACATATGCATATATATATATATATATATATATATATATATATATACATGTTTATATATATATATATATATATATATATATATATATATATATATATATATATATACATATACACATACATATATATACATACACACATGGTTAATGGTTAGAATAAATAAATGTGTTAAACATCAAAGGTTATATAGAACTACGGCAAAGTATTGTGGCGAGAAGGGGTGGAAATGAGTTAACGATCAGGGTAAGATAGGTTGAATGTCAAAGATTGTAGAACGCTGTAGGATAGATTAGTAGTAAAGAGGGTAGGAAAAGGGGAGCAAAAGGAATAAAGTGGGGATTTGTAAACGGGGATGTGGTTCGGGGTATAGAGCGATCAGATCAAGTGGAGGGTATGTGTCTGAGGAAGGGAGAGTAGCACTATGAGGAGAATTAGCGGAAAAAGAAATTATGAATGAAACAAAGGGTAATAGGGTAGAAATGGTAGTTGTAGAAGTAAGAAAATTCCAGAGAATGAGATCAGGGAAAAGGGGAAGGTGGGGAAGTATCGGGAAGAATGGCAGGAGGGGAGGGATCCGCAGGACATTGTTGTGACCTAAAATGGGAGTCACATGCCGGGCCATAAGTGAAAGGCCCGGGCGAAGCCAGAACTTCGCAAATCTCAGGCAGCAAGGGAGTCACGTGAGCATCCAGGTGGGAGTGGTTAGGGTAATGGGGAAGAGAGAGGGAATGGTGATGCACATGGAAGAGAGGATTTTTTTTCTTTTCTTTTCTTTGAGAGTGGGAGGAAATGGGGTAGGGGGGAACTTGAGGAGGAGGAGAATGGTTTCGGTAAATATTTTGAACGTAGAAGGAATTGGAATAAAGGGATGAGAGGCTGGATGAGGGAGGGGATCATTCTCTTGAGTCATGCTTAGGAAGTTCTGGATGTCTTCAAGAGTTTCTGGAGGGGAGTTGGGTGGGCAGGTCTGAGAAATAAAGGTTTTCGTATGTGGAGGAGAAGAGGGAATATGTGTCCAAAGCACAGAGGGAGAAGTGGGTGTAGGAGAGATGAGGTAGATGATGGGGTGGAAAGTGAAGATTACTGGTGCGACAGGTAGAGTGAGAAAGAGGGGTTGGCACCGTGGGTGTGGTAGAGATTGGAATATCTGGATTTAGACTGCAACAGGAATTTGACTGGGAGAGAGGGAGAGTATATACATGGTGGTTCGGGTTAGTGGGAAGAAATACTATGATAGATGTTGAGACTTCTTGAGAAGATGGAAGGGGAGCGGAATAGGAAGAGAAAACCCTTGCTTCTTGTCTGGCCTCACGTAGAATGAGACCTAATTTGAATCTGAGAACTGCTACCTCAGATTCGAGCTTACAGGGAGGGCAGCTCCTATCAAACACTTTATGGGAGCCACCACAATTAGAACATGTGCGTGGCTGAGCAGAGCAATTTGAACAGCCATGACCAGTTTGGCTCACCGAGGGCAGCGGGCTGTGGAGCGACAGTCTTAGGCTGGGTGGCCAAAACGATAACATTGCTGACAATGACGAGGAACGGGTCGATATGGTCG
>NC_051428.1:5544563-5594563 GCF_015228065.2 Penaeus monodon | reverse complement strand
TGTAGGTTCTGTTTCTTCTTTCTTGTTGGAGGTTCAGTTTCTTCTTCTTCTCCCTTGTTGTGGGTTCATAGGCTTCTTCTTTCTTGCTGTAGGTTCTATTTCTTCTCTCCTGTTGCAGGTTCAAATGCTTCTTCCTTGTTATAGGTTCTATTTCTCCCTTGTTATAGGTTCAAATGCTTCTTCTTTCATGTTATACGTTCACTTTCTTCTCTCTTGCTCTAGGTGTTATTTTCTTCTATCTTACGCGGTTTTCTAATGACTATTATTGTCAGTATCCCCCGAGGTTCAAAATTTTCTTATCTCTTGCTATGGGTTTTTAGATTATTGTTGTCTATATCCATTGGTGTTAGATTAAACAAGTGTCTCGAAAACCAATGCCCTTTCCCGGGTATTTTAATAGGATGATGTTTATAAAACGGATATACGGTCAACATAAGTCTAAACTTATATATTCAAGTTTATTCTGCCAAAGAAAAATGCTTAGCTTAGGAAATTGGAAATTCGTCTATCTGTGTACACTACACTGTCCTTTTTAATCTATTAGTAGGGTGAACTACTGAAAGAAATGCCGTCAAATTCTGAGTTTCTTTTATACACAGTTGCGTAGGACTAAGTGCATAAGTCACATCAAGAAAGCTATATGACTAGTCCCACTTCATGAAAAAAAATGATATTACCAGGAAAAGCCGTCGATTTATGCTACATGTGAAAAAAATAATAAATAAATAGATATTTCCGATTTTAATGCTAAATGCAAAAGTTTTTCTTAATTCTTACTTACCTTTCATCAGTACATTACCACGCACACTTCACACCTTGATGAAATATACCTTTGAGTATCCACAGATCTCCAATAAGGATATATGAGTTTTCAATAGATTTACGGACCGATAAATTAAATGTTTTAAAGCTGATTCTCATGTCAAGAACACGATAGTTTCCAGTGGGCAATAGTGCACGCTGTATTTATATTAGTTGCATTGTTTAATTGATAACTCATTACAAAAAAAAATCCCTCATATGATAAATATTGTGAACTTACAGCTGCTTTTAGTGAACTTCCATCCTGACAATAAGCTTTGACTCACATTCCTTACACCTGTCCTAAATTATTTTGAAAAAAAATCTAACTTATATGTGTTTTAGAATACTTAAAAAAAGAAGAAAAAGAAACGTGCACTCTGTAACGAAAATAATAAGAAAAAAAAAGGTTTGATCTAATTTCAAATCGCTTTTACCTGCCTCTAGAGCATTGAAAGGGGGGGGGGGGGGGGCCAGCAAGGGATTAGTCATTATATATTAGTACTTACATATTATACTATTTTGACAAGAATTCAAGGAACTTTCAATTACGAATAGATGAATAAAGTTTATACGTATTGCTGAATATTCTAAACTCCTAAACAATTAAGTCACGTGGTTTAAGAAAGTAGGTAGTGAGGTAGTAGGTATGCTGCTCTAGAGAAAAAGGACTTTGATTATTTCTAGTAGTTGGGTTCCAGGAGGAAATCACGTGGAGATGTCGTGATGGAAGCACACCACGGGTGTATTTTGATAAGAGGGAGCTTTAAAAAATATATAATAATGATGATAATAATTATAATAATAATAATAATAACAATAATAATGTAAAAGGTTCTTGAAAACCGATTTTATCATTTGTTCTGTAAGGAGATGGTGGAATAAAAAAATAAATAAAAAAATGAAAATAGTATTGAATAAAAACTAACGTACAAAGCATTTTCAAGGTCATCTCCTCATCACCTATCAATAAGCCACTGTCATATCTAAACTTCTAGTCCTCATTTCCCCCAACATATGACCTATCAAATTCCCAATATTGATTTGCTCTTGCCTTTGAAACCGTCGACGCCACCCTGCCTACACTTGAGGGTCTTCGGTGTCTTTCAACGTAATAGGTTTTGCCAACTCGTACCGCTGATTTCCCTTTTCTTAAGGGAAAAGGTTACGTGTCGAGTTTAAATACATGTGAGAGAATTAGCAGTCAATTGCATTAGACTCTAAATAATAGGCTATGTCACTAAATACGCATTTCAATAGACATCGTGTGTGTGTGTGTGTGTGTGTGTGTGTGTGTGTGTGTGTGTGTGTGTGTGTGTGTGTGGTGTGTGTGTGTGTGTGTGTGTGTGTGTGTGTGTGTGTGTGTGTGTGGTGTGTGTGTGTGTGTGTGTGTGTGTGTGTGTGTGTGTGTGTGTGTGTGCGCGCGTATGTGTGCGAGAATTTTTTTGGAAAATTAACAAATTCTAGGAGCATTTTTAAGCTTGTAAAGGTGTAATTTAGGTGGGGGGTGAGGGTGTGGCCCTTGGGGAGGGGGGGAAACAGGACCTTGAGAAGGGGGGGGGGGGCAATCTATTATACAGTCGTATAATACGCCGATAGATAATGTTTTAAGTCACAATGCAAATTTTACTTATTTATTTGCTGGAAAATATTTTTTTCGTCACTATTTAAGATGTAGTTTCAAAATTCTCCTTTTTTTCATAATTATTATTAATGTATATAATATATATATATATATATTATATATATATATATATAAATATTTATATATTTTTTTTTTTTTTTTTTTTTTTTTTTTTTTTTTTTTTTTTTTTTTTTTTTTATACCCAGAGCATAAAGCCATCATTTTACACTGAAGAGTCATCTTTTTTCCCCTTTATAAACAGGAAATAAAACCTTTATTTATCCTGCTAACTTATAATTCTCCTTTTTTTCTTGATTCCTAGAAAATAAAAAGTTTTATCTAATATCATTATTGTTTTTATTATTATTGTTTATTATCATTTTTATTATGATGATAATAATGATAATAATAATAATAATTATTATTATTATTATTATTAGTAGTAGTGTTTTGTGGTTGTTATTATAATTATGATAATAGTAATATTAATAATAATAATAATAATAATAATAATAATGATAAAAATAATGATAATAATAATCATTATTATTATTATTATTAATATTATTATTACTATAATTATTATTATTACTAATATTTATTATTATTTTTGTTGTTGTTGTTATTGTTAGATTATTACAGTTATTATTATCTTCATTATGATGTTATTATCATCATCATTATTATTGTTATTATCTTTTTATGATTATTAAGTCATTATTATCATTATTATTAGTGTTATTATATCATCATTGTCATATTATTTTATTATTTTTATTATATAATTAATAATAATTGTCATCATTATTATTATCATCATTATTATTATTATCATTACATTATTATTTTTTATTATTATTATTTCTATTAAATTATTATTATCATCATCTCATCAAAACATCATCATCATCATCATCATCATCATCATCATCATCATCATCATCATCATCACCATCATCATCATCATCACAATTATATCATCATCATTACTATTGTTATCATCATCATTATTATTATTAAATTGTTATTATTATTATTATTTTATTATTATCATTATTACCATTTTTATTATTACTTTCCAGTTGTTATCATCTTACTATTATCATCGTTATTATATTATTATTATCATCATCTTTAAATGATAATAATAATGATCATCATCATCATCATTATCACCATCAACAATCATCACCACCTCTCTTACCACCCCCACCACCACCACCACCACCACCTCTCCTACCACCACCACCACCTCTCCTACCACCACCACCACCACCACCACCACCACCACCAAAACCCCCACCACCAACCTCTCCTACCACCACCACCACCTCTCCTACCACCACCACCACCACCACCACCACCACCTCTCCTACCACCACCACCTCTCCTACCACCACCACCACCACCACCACCACCTCTCCTACCACCACCACCACCTCTCCTACCCACCACCACCACCACCTCTCCTACCACCACCACCACCACCACCACCTCTCCTACCCCCACCACCACCACCTCTCCTACCACCACCACCACCACCACCTCTCCTACCACCACCACCACCACCACCTCTCCTACCACCACCACCACCACCTCCTACCACCACCACCACCACCACCTCTCCTACCACCCCACCACCCCACCTCTCCTACCCCACCACCACCCACCTCTCCTACCACCACCACCTCTCCTACCACCACCACCACCACCACCACACCTCTCCTACCACCCACCACCACCAACACCTCTCCTACCCCACCACCACCACCACTCTCCTACCGCCACCACCACCACCTCTCCTACCACCACCACCACCACCACCTCTCCTACCACCACCATTATCTATCACCATCCCTTTATCCACATTTTTCTCCCCCTCCCATTCCTTTCTCAGCTTTTAAATCTCGCGCGTTTGCCTCTCGCGGCGCCACGAGCAGGAAACTCCCAGCCGTCGGTCGCGTCTCTTTCGCCCGGGAATGAATCTTATTTTCTCCTTTCTCCGCCTGAATGTCGATGTAATTTGGAATTCCTGGCGACGAGGAGGTACAGGAGGATCTGAGGTAATGTGGGCGAAGGAGAGGATGGAGCGACTGTATTCGGTGTGGGAGATATTTGGCTGGAAAGATAAGGGAGGGAGGTTAGAAGTTCATACACATCGGCCATATAAATAATACTTTTTTTTTTTATTTTCTTTCTTTACAGGTTGTTGTATTTCTGCCACTTAGCTTCCATTTTGTTCTCTCTAGTTGGTCTCGTCGTTCTGAACTTTTAATTGAAAATAAAGTATGTTATTCATATGATCAGTTTAGGAGATTATCAAAACACACCCACGTGGCTGTTCGGGCCTGTTGGCACTCCGGCGAAGGCCAAGAAAGTTTCTTTCTCTCTCTCTCTCTCTCTCTCTCTCTCTCTCTCTCTCTCTCTCTCTCTCCTCTCTCTCTCTCTCCTATCTCTCTCTCCTCTCTGTCTCTCTCTCTGTCTTTCTCTTTCTCTCTCTCTTTTCTTTTTCTCTTTCTCTCTTTCTCTCTTTCTCTCTTTCTCTCTTTCTTGCTCTTCTCTCTCTCTCTCCTCCTTTCCTCATCTCTTCCTCTCTCTCTCTCTCTCTCTCCTCTCTCTCTCTCTCTCCCCTCTCTCTTTCCTCTCTCTCTCCTCTCTTTCTCTTTCTCTCCTCTCTCTTTTTCTCTTTCCTCTCTCTCTTTCTCTCCTCTCTCTTCTCCTCTCTCTCTCTTCTTTTTTTTTTTTTTTTTTTTTTTTTTTTTTTTTTTCTTTTCCCCCCCCCCCCCCCCCCCCCCCCCCCCCCCCCCCCCCTCTCTCTCTCTTCTCTCTCTCTCGCTCTTTCCCTCTCACTATCTCTTTTTCTCTCTCTCTCTCTCTCCTCCCTCTCATTTTCTTTCCTCTCTCTCTCTCTCTCTTTTCCTCTCTCTCTCTCTCTCTCCTCTTTTCCTCTCTCTCTTCTTCTCTCTCCCCCTCTTCTCTTCTCTTTCTCTTTTTACCCTCTCTCTCTCTCACTCTCTCTCTTTTCTCTCTCTCTCTTCTCTCTCTCTCTCTCTCTCTCATTATAATCCCATTAATAAAAAAAAGCCTTATCAAGTAATCCTTTATTAATATATCATCAAAAGCAATGTTCATTCTGCCTTGGAACTGAATTTACGAAGGTGTTCACCGTGGCCCCTTTGACCCTCTGGGCATTGCTGGGTTTTGGGCTCCCCATTTGAAACCCTTTTAAAAAAATTGTTTGTTGGTAAATATTTCTGTAATAGTAAGCTATGCATGGGATAGATGTTTTGAAACTTTTGATATCACTGTTTGTAATATTAATGTTTTGGCAGAGGGTTGGTGTTGAGGGAGCAAGTCCTGAGCAGTCGGTGTTTGAGCAATTTGCCTAATTTGCTTTTTGAAGAATAGAAGGTTGTTGTAGTTTGTAGGCTAATAATACAGCATTTGAGAGGTTGTGAAACTTTGTTATGGCAGAATGTGTGATTATCTTAATGAGAGGCTTATTGATGGGGACAATAGAGGAAGTAACTCAATTAAATATTGTTATTCTCTTGGTATGCATGGCAAGATAGAGCTTAAACTTGGGCGCCCTGAGTAGATGTGATCCTTTACCTGTATTTGTGGCATTACTGTTTGTGTCTGCAGATTATTTCTTGTACCAGTGACTTTTTATTCTCTACAAGAATATCATCTTCAATTTGCCCTTGGTTAGTGAGGCCATACTGTAAAGATTAACCAAAAATCACTATTTAGTATCCTTTCCGAATGTGTAGGGAACGCTGATGCAATTTTTGTTCTAATTAATGCTATAATTTCTTTTTGTTCATAATGGCTGAAGAAGGAATGTGTTTGATAAGGGTGATATGCACTAATACTTTGCCCCCTTCATCTCAACATTATTGAGATTGATATTGATGTGATGTGTGATAGGTATGTGTATTTAATGGATAAGTTAAGCAAATTAGATCACTTCAGAAATGCATATGTGAGAAATATGGCCTCACAACCACAAAATTATTTTAGATTTTATTTTTTTGAGGAATATCTCCCTTTCCTTAGGCTACACACTGTTCTGCCATGGATAGTAAACTTAACATGACAACTTACAAGTATTCAGAAATCAGACACATGCAGTTGGGGCCAATGGAAAAAATTATACAACAGTCAGTATGGGTGCCAGAATTGCATATCTGTAAGAAGTGATAAAAAAGGCCTTTTCGATGAGCTATACATTTTACACCCATCAAAATCATATTGCGATATTCGTTGACTTTTGGGATTATAGGAAGTTATGAAATGTATTCCATTATTTAAAACCACCAATGTAGACTGAAGAAATTGGTCATTCTTTAGATTATGGATGCACTTGCAGTCTCCAACTCCACGTCACAAAATTTATTCCACAATCTTAAGTTGCAGTGACTGGGTATGCTCTTTGGTGAGGGTTGAAACTCGACAACACCAAGTGGACTTATGGCTGTGATAGAAACTTTCCATGATATTTTCCCTTTATTTATGGCATTATCATTTGTGTTTCTACAAGAATATCATCTTCAATTTGCCCTACCTTAGTGCACCCATACCGTAAAGATTAACCAAGAATTTTTTTGTGGAAATAAAGAGTAACTTCAGAATCAAAATGCACATGCTGTGTAAGCATGAAGATCAGTGAAATACTCTTTGCATAAATATAATGGGCAGAGAGCTCAGCTAAGGTATTTTAGGGCAAGGTATTTTCACTGTATGTATTTTAGAAGACAACTGGTAGACCTTCTGAAGGAACTGTTGTAAACTCTTAACTTGGCAGGATTTGTGTATTGAGGGCTTGTTTACCATTGCCAAAGTGGGGAAGCAGCTATAGGTTGACATCCAGGTACTCAAAATTATGCTTATATGATGGTTCTTTATTTTGTTGCAGGTTCTACCAATATACCATAGAGCTGATAAATAGATAGATTTATCAGAATCCTTGCACTTATAGTTTCACACATATAATGAGTAAAATAAGGGATTTATTTGAAATTATGAAATGGGTGTTTTTCTAAAAATGAATGGTATGTCACATTCATGGGTTTATTGATAGATAATCTCTAATTTTAGGATTACCACAGATATATACCTTTTTTTGGTTAGTGTATTTCAGTTGTTCGTGTATTTAATGTTCTCCACTGTAGTTCATCACTAAGGACATTGCAGGGCAAAAGATATTCAAGACAAATCTGGATGCCCTTTGAGTGTGGTTGGGAATCATAACAGGCTGATGAGTCTGAGTACACCCCCCCCCCCCACCATGATTAAACTGTATAGTATGTGTTGTTTATCTCGTGTGTGTGTGTGTGTGTGTATATATATATAATATATATATATATATATATATATATAATATATATATATATATATATATATCATATACATATCTATTATATATGTATATATATATCTATTATATATGTATATATATATTATATATATATATATATATATATATAATATATATATATATATATATATATATATATATATATATATATATAGTATATTTATATATATATATATATATATATATTATATATATTATATATATATTTATATATTATATATTATATATTATATATATATATTCATATATATATATTATATGCATAATATATATTATATTATATTTATATATTATATATATATTATATATATATGAAATGTATATATGTATATTATATGTATATGTATATATGTATATATATATGTATATATTTATGTGTATATATTATATATATGTATATATGTATATATATGTATATGTATATATATGTATATGTATTATATATTATATGTATATATATGTTACATATTTACATATTTATATATTTATATATTTACATATTTAAACATATTTATATATAATATATATATATATATATATATATATATATATATTATATATATATATATATATATATATGCTGATACATTCTTAAGTATATACCAATTCACTCGCATGTATTTGTTTATATGGTTTTGCTCTTCATGCAACTCCAATGATTTTTTGCCCCTCTGCTGGGCCTACAAATATTTATAAAGAAATTCCCAGGAAATCTTAGGTTAGGTTGATTTAGTTTCAAAGTTCTTACCAATCATAGGAGAATAAGGCAGATGGTGAGGAATTAGGGCATAGTCTGCACATAGGAAAGTTTGGGGTTTATTATAGTTTCATTGTTAATTGTCAGTAATGAATAGTTTCTTGCCCAGAACCTTAGATTCTCTTGATTATTAGCCGTGAATTACAGCTATGTTCTAAGTCCCCGATGATGCAACATGTCCTGACTGATATTCTTGAAGCCTGTTACCAAATCTCATATTGAGTATGCTAAAATTGATATTTATATAGACCATCCTTGTTCTCGATGTGGACTACAAATCTCTTAATCTTATGAGATCATTTTGAAATCTCAACCTGAATTATAAAGTATTCAGCAGTTGATGATGCTTTTGCATGTGTAATTCCAAATCAAGTAATTAGATTAAAATATAATTCAAGTCCTGTTGTCCACAGATTGTACAAACATTGAGGAAAAGGAGTGTGTCTGTATATCCTCCTCAATTTAAGAATCATTCATGCATGAGTCTTATTTTAGGTATGTCAATGTTATTCATAGATGTGTTGTAGATTTTTTTCTCTCTCTCTCTCTCTCTCTCTCTCTCTCTCTCTCCTCTCTCTTTCTCTCTCTCTCTCTCTTCTCTCTTTCTCCTTCTCTCTCCCCTCTCCTTCTCTCTCTCTCTTCTCTCTCTCTCTTCTCTCTTCTCTCTCTCTCTCTCTCTCTCTCTCTCTCTCTCTCTCTCTCTCTCTCTCTCTCTCTCTCTCTCTCCTCTCTCTTCTCTCTCTCTCCTCTCTCCCCTCTCTCTCTCTCTCCTCTCTCCTCTCTCTTTACTCTTCCCTCTCCTCCTCCTTTTCCTCCTCCTCCTCCTCCTCCCCCCTCCTCCTCCTCCTCCTCCTCCTCCCTCCTCCTCCTCCTCCTCCTCCTCTCTCTCTCTCTCTCTCTCTCTCCTCTCTCTCTCTCTCTCTCTTTATATGTAGTGTAGAATGGATAACATACTCATACAACTGTCATTAAATAGACAAACAAACATGCATTCACTCACTCTCCCTCACACATAAACACACACACACCACTTAACTTAAGACATGATTATTACCCCTTCCCCCCATAATACATGTTTCTGTACACAGGTTGCTCAAGATGGTTTACGGCCATATAGTTGCTTGCTGTCTGACTTGAAAGCGAAGGCTGCCAGAAAAACCTGTGGACTAACACTGCTAATGTTCAACTCCCAGCCTATATGTGTGCAGATGCTTTGGAGTTTGTAATCAGCACTTGCACAAGAACCTAATGCTGATATCAGTCTAGCCATATTACTGTACGAAGGATAGAATTACGAGAAGACTAACTGTATACTTAGTAGGTGAGTTAAGTTCAATGGTGAATTTACATTGACCTTATTTTATTTGTTTTTACTTTGAGGTGCTGTTCCCATTTTGGAAATCTGGATGATAGTTAAGAATTAATTTCTTTGTAGATAGTGAGATAATGGTACACAATTTTACTGGGCTGGTTAAAAGAGCCTTCCAGCAGCAAACCCACAGTGAATATCACAAATATTATTTTATCCTCTCAAAAAGTCAAAGAAGAGCTTGGTGAATAGTTTAAGATATAGCATGACATTTACTATACTAAAATGTATTCACACACACCAACCATGCAGCACACACACACAACACACACAACACACACAACACACACACACAACCACACACAACACACACACAAACACACACAACACACACACACACACAACACACACAACACACACAACACACACAACACCACACAACACACACAACACACACAACACACACACACAACACACACACACACACACAAACCACACACACACCACACACACACACACACACACACACACACACACACACACACACACACCACTATCTTTTCTCTCTCTTATCTCTCTTTTCTTTATCAATGTTTAATATTTTTTCACATTTTCCCAGCAGATTGTGTGAATGGTGTGGCGGAGTACATGCCTCGAGAAATTATCTTACACACGTCATCAGCATTTGCCTTACTAAGATGAAGCTATAATGGTATACCCAACCAAACAGTCATGAGACGCACCCTATATTTTACAGAACACTCATCGTAAGTCGTTTATCTTTACACAGTTGTGTGCCTTTTGGAGAGTTGAAAAGATATTTTTGAGGAGTGGTAAGATGAAAAAAAACAAGGTGGCACTGGAATGTGCCGATTGTGGGAAAGTGTTTAATAGGAGTGATCACCTGAAGACACACCAGAAGATTCACACGGGGGAAAAACCGTTTGAATGTTCTGAGTGTGGGAAAAAGTTTGGTAGGCTTGGTGATCTGACTGTACACCAGAGGATTCACTCAGGAGAAAAACCGTATGAGTGCTATGTCTGCGGGAAGAAGTTCAAAGTAAATAGTGATTTGAGCGTACACCTGAGAAGTCACACAGGAGAAAGACCGTATGAGTGTTCTGAGTGTGGGAAAAGGTTTAATCGAAGTAGTCATCTGAAGACACATCAGAGGATTCACTCAGGTGAGAGAGAGTTTGAGTGTTCTCAGTGTGACAAAAAATTTTATCGAAATAGTGATCTGAAGGTACATCAGGGCACTCACTCGGAGAAGAAAAGGTTTGAGTGTTCAGAGTGTGGAAAAGGATTTGGCAAGAAGTTTGATCTACAGGCACATGAAAGGATGCATGCAGGAGATAAACCTTTTGTGTGTTCCGAGTGTGGGAAAAGGTTTGTTCAAAGGAGCCATCTGAAAACACACCAGAAGACTCACTCAGAAGACAATCCATTTGAGTGTTCTGAGTGTGGGAAAAGGTTTAATAAACGGTGTAACCTAAAGACACATGAGAGAATTCACTCTGGAAATAAACCATATGAATGCTCTGAGTGTGGGAAAAGGTTTACTGTAAATGGATCTCTAAAGATACACCAGAAGCTCCACAAAAAGAACATTTTTGAATGCTCTGAGTGTGGGGAAAAGTTTAGTGAATCTGGTGAATTGGAGAAACACCTGATGTTTCACATTGAAGAGAAGCCATTTGAGTGTTCTGAGTGTGGAGAAGGTTTCCTTCGAAGTAATGATCTAAAGACACACCAGAAGGTTCACTCTGAGAAAGCATCAGAGAGTTCTGAGCATGAGGAGATGATTAATGTAGATGAGCCTGAGGAAAAGGTCTTTGTAAGCGAGTTTCCAAAAGATAATATAGTAATTGAGCCTGCGATAAAGGTTGATGTAAACGAGTCTACAAAAGAGAATAATTTAAATGAATCTTTGAAAAAGGTTAATGGAAATGAGTTTGAGAAAATAGTCAGTCTAAATGACATGAAAATATACCCAAGGATTCACAATCGAGAAAAACCAACTGAATGTTCAGGCTGTGGGAAAAAGTTTGATCAAGTTGATAATCTGAAGAAAGGACATGGGAACGACTCTGAGGAAAAGCCACTGAAGTGCTCAGATTGTGGGAAAATTTTCATAAATATCTGCTTTAATGATAGTAATTTACAGGCACAGCTGTTGATAACCTCAGGTGAAAAACAACACAGGTGTACCATTTGTGGGAAAGTGTTTAGTCGAAGTGATAGCCTAAGACTACACCATAGAATTCACACAGGTGAAAAACCGTTTGAGTGTTTGGAGTGTGGGAAAAGGTTTATTGAAAGTAGTAAGTTAAAAAGACACCAGATTATTCATTCTGGGGAAAAACCATTTAAGTGTTCTGAGTGTGGGAAGAGTTTTACTCAAAGTGATTCTTTGAAGACCCACCAGATGACTCATACTGGAGAAAGACCCTTTGAGTGTTATGAATGTGGGAAAAGGTTCAAGAAATATAGTGATCTGAAGCTACACCAGTGGCTTCATTTTTCAAATCCTGAGTTTAATAAGAAGAAGGTTGAACAGACTGATGTAAAAGCACTTCAAAGGGCTAACTCGGCATCAAAAGTACTGAAATGCCCAGACTGCGGGAGACGGTTTAATGACAGGAAAGAGCTAAAGAAGCACCAGGAGAGTCATCCAAAGAAAAAGCCCTTTGAATGCCCTGATTGTGGGAAAAGGTTCAGTCAAAAAAGTAACATGAAGACACATCAGAGGATTCACACGGGAGAAAGACCATTTGAGTGTACTGAGTGTGGAAAAAGGTTTACTGATGGAAGTCACCTGAATATACACATGAGGATTCACACAGGAATAAAGCCGTATGAGTGTGCTGATTGCGGAAAGAAGTTTACACAGAAGAGTAATCTCAACACACACATAAGGATTCACACAGGAGAGAAGCCCTATGACTGTACTGAGTGTGGGAAAAGTTTTATTGAGAGTGGCAAGCTAAAGAGACACATGGTGTATCACACAGGAGAAAAACCACACGAGTGTTCTGTGTGCAAGAAAAGGTATATTGACATTGGTGAACTGAAGAAACACCTTGTCACTCATACTGGAGAAAAACCGTATGAGTGCTCGGAGTGTGATAGTAGGTTTAATTATCTAAGTGACCTGAGGAGACATAAAAAGATTCACCTGGGGGAAAAACCATTTGAGTGTCATGAATGTGGGAAAAGGTTCATTGAAGTTGCTAAGCTAAGGAGGCATCTGATGATTCACAGTGGGTTCTGAATAATCACATTTATACATTTTGCTGTGAGTGTTTGACAAGAGATGTAACCACTTGATTTTTTTTTTTGAGGTAAGATATCTGGTTATATCTGAACTTCTTGATATATAACAAATAAAGGCTCACTTCCAGAGACGGTCTTTTCCTTTCCCGTAATTACCCTTACATTCACAGATCTTACTTTCTCTTAATTTACCTTATGATTTTAGTGACATTGGTAATCTGTAAGAGCCAAAGAGGCACCAGTGAGCGGCCCAGAGGAGAACCATAGAATGGACCTGAGGGGAGTACCTTTGGAAGAACGGAGGGAGTGCGCACCACAGGGAGGCATGAAGGGCACCACGGAGGAGGCTAAAGAAGCGGCTTTTAAAGGGGACGAAGGGTCATCATTGGAAGGACACTTGTGGATATGGATACAAAACATGTTGAAAATGTACAAGATTTGCATATACACTTAAGTCTCAGTCTCTCTCTCTCTCTCTCTCTCTCTCTCTCTCTCTCTCTCTCTCTCTCTCTCTCTCTCTCTCTCCCTCTCTCTCTCTCTCTCTCCCTCTCTCTCTCTCTCTCTCCCTCTCTCCCTCTCCCTCTCTCCTCTCCCTCCTCTCTCTCCCTCTCCTCTCTCTCTCTCTCCCCCCCCTCTCTCTCTCCCCCCTCCTCTCCTCCTCTCCCCCCCCTCTCCTCTCCCCCCCTCTCTCTCTCTCTCTCTCTCCCTCTCCCTCTCTCTCTCTCTCTCCCTCTCCCTCTCCTCTCTCTCTCTCCCTCCTCTCTCTCCCTCTCCTCTCCCTCCCTCTCTCTCTCTCTCCCTCCCTCTCTCTCTCTCTCCTCCTCTCTCCCTCTCTCCCTCCTCCCTCTCTCCTCCTCCCTCCCTCTCCTCCCTCCCTCCCTCCCTCCCTCTCTCATACACAAAAAAGGTCCCTTGAAATAGCTATCTTCATGAACCATAAAACTGCTTTGACAGATGCTATATTATTCACTTATTCAACGAGTATGACCAGAAAAGGAAAAGCTTAATTTTATATATCTACTTTCATGATAAAAGCTGCCTTAATAGATGTTTGTTGGCGTCATAAAAAGAAAATTTAATAGCAAATGTACGCTTATTTCGGTTTGTTGACGCCATAAAAAACTTTTAACAGCTAATATACGTTTATATGTCGACACCCCCCCCCCCCCCGTCCCTTGCTCGTTGTCTTGGGGGGGGGGGGGAGGCATAGGGGACGGAGACCTAGGTCTAAGGTAGGGGAGATCACCCCTGCTATGGATTTCAGCCCTTGCCTCAACTAATTTTCGTCTCTCTTTCTCCCCTTTCCTTTTCCTTCTCTTCTTCATTCCCTGCTTCTGTTCTCTTAATCTAATCGTTAACTCATTTTTACTCATTTCGCCTCAATATTTTTATCAAAATGCAACATGGTTAAGGCGCTAATGACCTTGTATGTTAACGCGGTAGAAATTTTTCAATAAATGAATATAATTTTTCGTCGCAAGTACGTTGAGTGAATGTGTGTTGTAGGAATTGGTTGAGTTAAAAGTAAAGTACTTTTTTACAGCAGAACAAATTAATGATCGATGTATACACATTTAGCATTTGTGATATAAGTAACGTATAACTCTGCGGTCTTAATCCCCCTCAATCCCATGCCTCACTCCTCTGCTAAACCAATTTTGTACGGTCTTTTCTTCCCCTTTCCTTTCCATTCTCTTCTCCAGTCTTTCCTTCTGTTAATTTCCAAAGGTGTGAGACGTCGTGAAAGGATGAAAGGCCGGCTTTGGGTCAGTCCTGAACGGCCTCGGGGAGCCATGGGCAGGGTATTCTCCATATAATTATCTAGCCCTGCCCGTTATGGCGACCCTGAGGGTGCTGAGGGGTGAACTACTTCTCTTCCTCGCATACTCCAGGCTTACCGTAGCCAATAAAGCCCCTTTACTAGGGGCACTGAAACTTGCACCTTTATCTACTTTATGTCTGAGCCGCCGTGGTCACAATATTATACTTAATTGTAGTTTTCATGTTGTGATGCTCTTGGAATGAGTACGTATTTTCCGGTTCCCCGACCCCTGGCTCCCCTTTGATCACGACTCTAAACACTACTACTGCTACCCCCACCTCAGTGCTTGCTGTCAATTTGATACATGCCGAATCCTCCATCCAGTTATTACTCAACCTTCAAAAAAACACTCCTTCTTCTCTCCCAACATCCTCTATTCCATCTCCTCCTACACGTTTTTTTTTTCTTTTTTACCTCCCCACAGTACCAACCTCACTCAACACCACTCCCTCTTCTTTCTGCCTTCATTCTTCTACTACTTTAACCTCTACAAACCTTTTGAGTACTCTTTCTAGCCCAGCTAAGTGGGATAGATTCTCTGCGAGCCCACAGCCCCTTACTCCTCTTCCAATAATGTATCCTAAAACAAGTAGACAAAATTGCCTTCAGCATCCGTTCCAATCTCTCACTTCTTGTAATAGTCACATCTGAACTCCAAGCTCGTGCATTAGATCTACTCTGACTGACCTCACTGGCAAACTTATTCCTGACCCACCCCGCTCTTCCCTTAATGCTTGTACTGGAACAGTTTTTATCTCCCCAGCTGATTGCCCCGCCTAATTAGGATTGGTCAGACTGTGAAAGGAACTTCACCTCGATTGCCTACCTAGCCACTGGGTGGGCAACCCAACCCAAGTCAGTGCTGGTCCCAAGTCCGGATAAAAATAGAGAGAATGATTACCTAAAAAAGGTAACACCGGCACTCTCCGTGGAAAGGAACTGGGGACCCTACCACGTACTCACTCCGAGAGCATCACAACATGAAAACTACAATTAAGTATCATGCTGTGACCACGGCGGCTCAGACATGAACCTACCGTTAAAAGAAGAAGAAAGCTGTGAAAACGACCTACTTACCTGCCTCGTTGACGATGAAGCACTATCAGCTCAGTGCTACACTATTCTCCCCAGAGGCCGCTGAAAGTCTTATAATATTAAAAATATTACCATCCGTAGAGATGACTCTTACCCCGTCAGTGCCAGAAATGTTGGCGTTTTGACTATCCTGCTTAAGCACTGTCGGTCCACAGCCGGCAACCCTAATTCCTTACGCATTGTTGTCGTGGGGGGGGGGGGGCTCAAGAGATGGAGACCGAGACCTGAAGGTTGGGACCACCCCTGCCTTGCACCTTATCCCTCGCTTCGACTAATTTTGCAGGCTATTTTCTCCGGTTCCTTTTCCTGCTCTTCATCCCATTCTTCTGTCCACTTATCCTAATCGTTAACTCATGTTTACCCATTTTACCACAATATTTTCTCATAATGCTGTATGATCTTTGTTGTCTAACACATTAATTTATTTAGTCATTAACCATTCTGGGAATCCACAAACATTGCCTTATGAACCCCTGGTCCATCCGTTCCCTTCTAGGTACTCCCTCCCCGGAATTCTCCCCTAACAATTCCTGTAGAACTACATGACCTTTGGGGTCTAGCACATCTATTTTGCTCTCTCTCTCTCTCTCTCTCTCTCTCTCTCTCTCTCTCTCTCTCTCTCTCTCTCTCTCTCTCTCTCTCTCTCTCTCTCTCTCTCTCTCTCTCTCTCTCTCTCTCTCTTTACTATCTATCTATCTATCTATCTATCCATATTTGACATGCGCGTGCGTCAGATATGTAACCCTGGCGAAGGCATGCTTGAAAAAAGCTACAAAAACATTTAGATACGAACACTTATTCTAATATAGATAAGCCTTACCTGAAATACCAAATCTTATTCATTTACAGAAAACGGTGTTACGTAAATTTAAAGGGAATGGTAAACTATAAAGATATTTTTTGACTGATTACTCTGATGCGAAATGAAGGCATTGGAATAACGATATAAATTAGATTTTATATTTGATTAGGTCCTGCTGTGTTAAGGCTCAATGAAAATATAATTAACTAAAATGCGCCAGTTTAAATTTTGACTTGGCTATATGAACTCGCTTGGATTATAAGATTTTCATAGGTAATTTCTGTACTAAATATTTTGTAGATGTACAAATTGTTCCATATGTTAGAATCCCGATAGCAGTAAATAAGAAAAAAATGTTAAATACATTTTTTTACCCTAATATGAACAAGTGTTCCCTAAAATACACAGAATAACAGAAATTGGTGTTATGTACATTTGGAGAATTCTAATGGTAGACAATTTTTTTTACCTCTGTTTAATTACAAATATTTGTTATACGAAAAAGGCAATGGAATAATCATTTCGGTGAGACACCAAAAAATTAATCCAGTTATAATGGTTGATGGTTAAAAAAAAACATATGCTAGACATCAAATATAGCACATTAGGAAGGTATAGTTTCGGAAGGGGTAGGCGGCTATACGTCAACAGTCATACAGCAGTAGGATGATATTAGAAAGGGTAAAGATAGGTAAAGGTAGAGAGGATGAGTAAATGGGTTAAGGTAAGAATAATCAAAGGGGGGGTTAAGATAAAGTGAAGGATATGTATGCGTCTGACGAAGGAGAACAGATTGCCAAAGCAGAAAGTGTGGGATTCCGTAAGGATATCTGACAGGTTGGGAGGATCGGTGAAGGACAGATAAAACAAGTTTTGAATCATACATCCAGTGGCTTTTATCGAGTACATAGACTTTATGAGAGAGTGAGTTACGGAAAGCAGTAAAAATAGTAAAAGAGGAGAAAGTGAGAGAGTATATGTGTTTTAAGGCGAAAAGGAGTGTGTACAGTTCTGTGGTAAGAGCACTGAACTCAGGAGGGAGGGGTATTTAAATATGCGAGTTGGGAAAACTACTGTGAACCCAGCACCGGGGGTGGATTTGGAACCATCACTGTAAACTTAGGTACTGGAGGAGTGAGTGGAAACATGTCAAGGAAATGGGTGAGAAGGACAGAAAGGGGGATATCTAATTTTGGCGGGTCAGGGAAAACAGAGGAGCAAATGCTTGGATAAGGTATAAGCCATGGAGGAATGGAATGGACAGAACAGGGAAGAGGTCGGAGACAGGGAAAGGGGGAATGGGAAAGGAGGGTATCTATGCGAATGGAAAAAGGAATAGGTAAACGGGGAGAAGAAGCAAAGGTAGGAAGCAGAGATCGTGGGATAGTTTGGTGAGGGAAAGTTGGTGGAACTGGGCATAGTATTGGAGAGAGAAGGGTACGGCGTCGAGAGGGAGATGGCATTCCTGACTCAGAGTACAGGCTCTCAACTCAACTCAGCTTAGCCGCCTAGGGCTAAGCGAAGACCGCAGTGGTGGATTGTGTCAAGATGAGTAAGAAGGGAGGTTGAGGCAGAGTAGTAGATATGGTATAAGATGGAGGAGACTTTTGCGATCTGAGCTCCAGGATATATGGGAGAGAGTCTGTAAGAGTCGGAAGCGGCGGGGAGCTTTTTCTTTAATGTAAAAGATATGGTCTCGCCTGGACAATTTTGAGTAAAGAATAACGCCAAGGAATTTGCCAGAAGAACAATTGTTGGAGAATCACATGTTTTTTCTAGGTTAAAGAATATGGCTAATACGGATTCATGGCGTGCAAATACAGATATATATATGTCTCGAAATGAGCAAAGGGGGTCAGCTGTATTTCGGGCACATTGCAAACCAAAATAGGAAGGAGAGAGAAGATTGTGAGATTCATGATACCACATTATGCGAAAGTTAACCATTCGTTCTAGTAGTTTGCAAAAACAGCTAATTAGAGCAATGGGGGTGGTAATCTTGAGGAAGATTTATTGGGTTTCAAGAAGGGGAGGATATGATATTTTCGGTAACGAAAAGGAAAATTTCCTGTCGTCCAAATTTGGCTGTAAAAACAGGAAGGATAGAGAGGAAGAGGGAAGGTGTTGGAGCATACGGTAGTGAATACCATCCAGACCTTCACGACTGTAAGGCAGCGTTCAGTTCAGAGGAAGAAAAGGGATCATTATAGACTCAGCAGAGGACAGGGTGAAGATGATGAGGGTGCGTTCTCTGGCGGTCTTAATGGAAGAGAAACGTGGAGAAAGGTGAGTCACTACTGACCTGGCTGAAATAATCACCCGGTTCATTAGCGATTTGAAGAGGATCACATATGAGATTATCTCGAATATAGAGGACGCCAGACAGCTGAAATGAACGTAGATGTAATTTCGCCAGCTAGTTCTTTTACTGTTCCATATTGTAAGACGAAGATAGGCGGATGCCCTAGATAATGACAGCTGATTGGGGGTGTCTTGTTTGTAGCGATAACTGTTCCAGGTAAGGTATTGAGGTTCGGAGAATAGCTGTATAGGCAGCTGTTAGGACTGTAACTGTGAAACATTGTAGCACATCTGAAATGGACGGGAAGGGAGATGGAAGGGTAGGAATAATAGAGAGTGAAGCGAAAGTACGCCAGTCATCTCTATCAAAGCACCAGCGAGGGGGATTAGGAAGTGGTACATAGGAAGTAGGAGAAAGGAGGATTGGAAAGTGGTCTCTATAGGGAAAGTGGTCTAGAACTGACCAATGGAAATCTGAATGGAGAGAAGGGGAGCATAGAGAGAGGTCAAGGCATGAAAAAGATTGCGTCCGTATGTCAAAATGTGTTGGGCGATCTGAGTTAAGAATGATAAGGTCAGTTATAGACAGGAAGCTTTCTAGGGATCGGCTACAGGAGGTAGTGATTCCTGAAGAATGTGGCGGCAGTTAGAATCACCAACTATGAGGAGAGGTGGCTGGAGTTGGGTAATTAAAGACAAAGGCAACAGTCAATGGGGTGGGATGGAGAGAAGTAGGCTGAAATAACTGATCCAGCAGCGAAGAAAGGTGCGAATAACTGTGCACGGGACAATGGTTTGAAAGGGAGGTATGACATAGGGTGTTTTCTGATGGATAAGTATGGACGAGACATAAAAAGAGTGAGGAAGAGACAAACTGGTATTTGGGAATTGGTATAGGAGGATGTGTAAGAAAGGTCTCTTGGGAGCAGATAATGGATGGGTTATAAGAAGAAAGGATATGACGAAGGTCAGCTTTGTGAGAACGGAAACCGCGAATATTCCAATGTAGGAGAGCTATTGCTTAGTTGATCTACAAGTGCGTGTTGGAAAATTTGAAGGGGAAGGAGCTAGGGGGTGAGATAAGAAATGAGAGGGGGGAGGTGGTGTAGTATCAGGAGGGGTATCAGGAAGTGTAGGATCTGGGGGAAGGGCATAGTTGTGACATAAGGGATTCACGTGTGTATCCAGGAGGGAGTAGAAGGGATAGTGGGGACGGAGGGTGGGTTAATATAGTTGGAACTGGGGGGGATAGGCTGTGTTTAGAGGGAGTAGGAGGAAAGGATGTAGGGGGAATATGAGTATGAGTAGGATGGATATCGGCAGTCACTTGAGTGTGGAGGGAGTTAGGTTGTGAAATTGGAGGGTGGATGAGGGGTTTCTATGTCCATTTGGGACATGAGTTTCTGTAAAGGAGTGGTTGAGGAGTTTTGAGAGACGAAGGTTTTCTTATGAGGGGTGGGGAAGAGTAGACTGGTGTCTGAGGAGTAGAGGCAAAGGTAGGTGGAGGTGAGTGTGTGGTAGGAGAAGAAGGGGTGGACCGTTTAGTGTGTCTGCTGCGGGTAGTGCGGAGAGAGAGGAGGAGGAGTTGGGGCTGCAGTAGAGACTGGAGTGTCTGGATTTAGAATTGCAAAAGAAATTGACTGGGTGAGATAGGAGGTAGAAGTGGGGAGGTATGGGTATAAGGGAGGGTGTAGGAACATCTTGGGAGGGAAGGGGAGGGGTAGAGCGAGCGACGAGTAGAGAGAGAGAAAAACCTCGTCGACGTGTTTCCTGTTTAGCTTCACGCAGTGTGAGGCCAAGTCTGAATCTGGGAATTGCCACCTCAGACTTAAACTTGCAGGTGGGGCAGTCACTGTAAAATACATTATGGGGGTCACTACAGTTGGCCAGGTTGGGCACATACAGGGCACTGGGCTATGGAACAGCAGTGTTTGGTAAGATGTCCTAAACGCCAACAACTTTGACTCAGACGTGGAGGAGGTTGATATGGTCGGACAGGGAGGGATTCTCCGCTAATGTAACCATTAAAAGGGATGTCATGTCTACGAAAAGTAATCCTGGCAATATAGATAGGGTTCCTACGGTGTCCTCTAGGGGGAAATAAGGCAGCATTGTACTGATATCACATCATAGTCCGTGAGGCAGGAAAGTAAGTCTTCTCCACAATCTGACCATTTTTTTGCTATAGACAGGGCAGTTTGTTGGGGAGATGGAGACAGTTCTGGTACAAGTATTGAGGATGGGATGAGGTTCTGCAGGAATGGGGTTGCCAGTGAGGTCAGTTAGCATTGATAATACTATAGCCTGGGATTAGGATGTAACTGTGACGAGACGGGAACGATCGGCTGTGGAAACTTTGTCTATTTGTTTTGGAGACATTGCTGAAAGAGAAGAGTGTTGTAGCAGTAGCAGAGTTCAGAGTCGTGGTCAAATGAGAGACCGGGGAACTGGGAGCTTTATTTATTCATTGCAAATTTTCTGCCGCGTTAACATCTGAGGGACGAGAGCGTAGAATGGTAGTAAAAAGGGTAGAAAGGGAAAGCTGATGGGGTATAGTATAAGGTAAAGGTTGTTAGGAGGAGGAGTTAAGGGAGCAAGGAGCATTTTGATATAGTATTGTGGCAAACATGGCAAAAATGACTTAACGATTAGGATAAGTGGACAGAATAAGGGGGTGAAGAAAAGAAAAAGGAAAGTAGAAGAAAAAATCATACAAAATTAGTTGAGGCGAGGGCTGAGGATCTAGGTAGAGGTGATCTACATTGGACCTCAATCCCTGTCTCCTAAGCACCCCCCCCCCCCAAGATAACAACGAGCAAGGGATTGGGGGCGGGAGAATTTGAGTCGATGGGGCTATTTGATGAATGGGCAAGCCTCATTAGCCCTAATAAGGGTGTAAAATCATCGTTATTGGCTATGTTGGGAAGAGAAACGGTTCACACCTCAGGGTCACCTTGAGGGGTAAGTTGAGGCAGGGAATGCCGTGCCCTGGCTCCCCTAGGCCATTCAGGACTGGCACAAAGTCAGCCTTTCAATCCTTTTGTGTTGAAAGGATGAAAGGCTGACTTTGTGCCTCAGTCCTCATCTCCTAAGACCATCTACGACAAGAACGGGGAAAAAATGGGGGGGGGTGATGAAGTAGAGGATGTTAGGAGAGGAGGAATGTCTCCTAGAGACTGAGTATTGCCTTGGGTGGATGACATGGACTCAGCTAATGTGATAAGCATTGAAGGTGGGGAGGTAGTAGTAACAGTGTTCAGAGTCGTGGTCAAAGCCTGGGGTTGGGGAATCATGAAAATTGAAATCAGTGGGGCTATTGCATAAAGGGGCAAGCCTCAAAACCCTTCATAATGGTAAAAAGACTTCATTACTGGTCATGGTTATCCTAGAGGAAGTTGGGGGACAGAAACTTGAGTAGGAGTAGTATGGACATCGGCAATTACTTTAAGAGTAGAGGGCATGGCAATATAGAGAGAAAGTGTTCTCTTGGACCATATAAAGGAAGTTTTGGATGTCCTTAATTAAGCGTATCTAGAGGGAAGTTGGTGGTGAGGTTTGGAAACGAAGTTTTTCTTATGAGAAGAGGAAGAGGTGGATGTAGGAGATGAGCTGTAACATTTAGATTGCCTGGTGCGAGAGGTAAAATGTGGAGGAGGGTAGGTACCGGGGAAGTGGTGACTGGAGCAATGAATTTAGACTGGAAAAAACATATGACTGGGGGATAGTAGAGGTAGGATGGTAAAAGGCAAGGGGGAAGAGATACCAAGACATCTTGGGAAGAAGGGAGGAGAGCGAAAGGACAGGTTTGGAATGGGTATTTATCTATTAATTTACATTTTTCTGCAGCATCAACATCTAAGATCAATAGCGGCGCATTCAAAACATAGCGATAGCATGAGGCTTGGGGGGAGAGGTCACATGGTGCTATAGTAATGAAAAGGGTTAGGAATGAGTTAATGATTAAAGTTACAGGTTGAACAGTCCTAGATGTGAAAAGGAAGGAGATTTGGGAGCTAATGGAATATAATACAAGGTAAAGGCTGTTAGAAGAGGAAGGAGTTAAGAGAATAGGGAGCATTACGATAAAGTATTGTGGCGAAAATGGCAAAATTGAGTTAACGAACAAGGGAAATGAGGGGAAAAGACCATGCAAAATTTGTTGCAGCGAGGGCTGAGGACCATGGTAAAGGTGATCCCCACATTGAGCCTCAGTTCCCGTCTCCTACGCTCCCCCCAACGATAATGAGCAAGGGATGGAGGTGGGGGGTTGGAATAGGCACAGAGAACCTTGACGCGTGCATCCCATCTGGCCTTACGGAGAGCAGGTCCCAGTTTGAATCTGAGAAATGCTACTTCAACCTCTAAACTTGTGGGCAGGGCATCTCTTATAAAATAAATTTTCCTAAGCCCCCCTCAACAACAACTTTAATGGGACTAGGGGGGGGTGGTAATACTGTAAAGTTTTAATCCTCTTACCTACGACTTATTTCCATCCTTAAATACACATTTACCAAGGGACTAAATAAAACGACCAAACTTGTAAAAAAAACATTATTTCTCACTTCACTTACACTGGATAATTTGATGATACATAGACTACAAAACTAACAATTGTGGTCATTGAGGCTACACCTGGTGGCCGAGTGATAAATAATTTAGTCATACTTTTGGGAGTGATGCAAGAAAAAGTCACCAAAGTCACGGATGAAATGAGCATTCCTACTATCTTTATTTGTCACTGGCCCCTGGAAATGATACAAACTAAATAATCAATGAATGACGAAGTTCATTGGGCATACAGTACATACACAAGCTCTCTACGAATGGTGATTGTGTGTCAGGTATTTTGCTTGGGTATACACTGTACAGCCAATGATGGGATGTAAAGTTTTAAGAAGGGAGACGTGAATTTCTGATGAATTCATCCACTTGCAAATCACTTAATATTGTAATACTGTGGCACATTGCAAACCAAAATACAGACTGGGAATATGGAGGGGGATATTCCCCAACTTGCACAGAGGGGACGCCACATGCCACTGACAAGTCTATGAAAAATACTGGGTCAGTATCAGGTACTGAAATCATACACATGTCAATGGCATGTCACGTCTTTGGTCTCCACAGCTATGCAAAAGTTGGTGAATATAAGAAACTATGATAAAGATGTGAGAAAGGCATCTTATGAAAAGAAAAACTAGGTTGATACAGAAATAAATGCTTTGGACCAGAAAATTCCACAGGCAGAGGTGTCTCACTGAGCACACATGATGGAACTGTTACCATAAGCTTCCCTCAGTGAGACACTTGTGCACATTACTTGACCATCCTGATCTTCCCACACTAAAAGAAAGAAAAAAAAAAAGAAAAGACACTGAAAAATAAAATCTAATGAAAGCAAAGTCAGATGCCCATTACCACAACTTTCTCCCTAGTTCATGACAAGATTACCATCCTGTTGACAAGTGAACATATAGAAGTTGTCATGCGACTTGGCAAGACCTTGGCATGAAGCAAGGCCACTGTCAAGCCATCATGTATGTATAGAGAAAAACTTTGGACATGTCATTAGATCCCTTCTCCTTCTCATGAGGACGATCACGCATAACCCTAAAAAATGAATACATAATCTATAAAACACTAAATGGTACTAAAAACCAGACAGTTAACAACACGTAATAATCACTGATACAACTTGTTTGCTCACAGGTGATTGTCCTTTACAGCAAGAAAAGCTAAGAACTTTCTATCGAGTTCATATCCTACAGGTGAATCCTACGGTGTATTAAGAATGTTCTGTAACGGCAAAGCTAACTAGAGAAGGTGGTAAAAAATTTTATTGTGGACCAATATCTAGAAGTTTTAATGGTTTTAAAGAAAGCAGTCCACAAGCTCTGTTGAGCTCAGAGTTCAACTAAAACTTATGACTATCAGATGCTTCATCACTCACAATTTGATTCTTTTGTTTTTAATATATAAAAGTTTCAACAGAAAATGTTACATTCATTTTACCCTGCATTTTTTCCCTACCAAGCCACCATGACTGCATGACTTGGTATACAATTCAAATCAATGGTTGTTCTGGATAACAATTTGTGCAATAACATACATTATAGTGATATCATTAATTCTATTCTTTAAAAATCTAAAAAAAGAAAAGAAAAACTTCCTGGAGTCAGTTACACAACAATTTTAAGCTAGGCCTCACACAAATCAAGTCAACAAAATAAATGCATAACCTCTCTGATAAAAACTGCTTAGCAGAGCTACCTCACAAAGCTGCACAAACGACAAATGGGAAGTTGCCTTGCAGCTGCCTCCTACAAAAACTAGTGGCTGAAAAAAGCTTCTGCAGCACCTGAGACATAAACACTGAATATTGGAAGGGCCCTTCTTTTTGCATGCATTTTGTTATTTTCTTTTAAATAGTTAAAAAAAATTCATGGGCTTCATTAAAAGTACAAAAAAAGGAAAACAAGAAAAGAAAAAGTACCGGTACTTAACAGGATGCCCCGCGGTGAAAGTTCATCATTATCACCACAGGGGGAAAAGTGGTATAGAAATAACTGAAACTGGAGAATTTCAGCTGTTTTGCAGGTCACTTCACAAGCACTGCTTTCTTCTAACTTTTCTGACTTTTGAAGACAAAGCATTTCTGTTTGCTGACCTTGCTATTCATTGGCAATATGTAAGCTATTCTTTGAATATTCAAATTATATATGTATAGAGACACATATAATTGCACACACATACATATACTTACACACATAAACACACACACACACACTCACATGCATGCATGCAGATATATGTAAGAGTATGTATATTCACACACGCATGCATGTAATAGATTTTGAGTTCCACCACTTCTTCATTTTTCTTTTTGATTAAAGTGAACAGACAATCTTGCTCGATCTTGCTTTCACTCATGGACTGTAAACCATGCAAAGATTCGGCATGATATTCCCTTCTTCGTTTAGTTCCTTTAAATAAAGTTTTGTCTTTTTTGCAGCGCTGCTACGTCCCCTTACAGGTCCGTGTCGTACCAGGCTGCCATTTGGTTATTGTCGCGAGGGGGTTGTGGTGGAGCTTGCTGGTCAAAGGTGAGGTCGGGATGTCCAGGATGTCCAGGTGGCAGGTCCCTGGGGTCTATAGGGCCGTAGTTGGATCCCGGCCCACCGTGCTGGGAACCAATGTCCAGGCCTTGCATCGAGTCCACAGGCACATGGTCGTAGCCTCCTGAGGGGGGAGAGGAAACATCAGTAAGGGCTTTTCAGGCCACAGATGCCTGAACACACCTGGCTACATTTTCTTCTATTTCATGTCAGTAAATGATCATTTCTAAAAATTTATGTACAATATATATCCATTTATACATGACTGATCCCCTTAAACAGCTCACCTTGATAGTTCGGCCCGGCATGTCCACTGTGGACACTGGGCGGCCCTTGAGCATACATGGGATCATAGTGGCCCTCAGGAGGAGTGATAAAGTCCTGGAGATCAGGTGGAATGGCCGACATGTCTCCTTGCCACATGGATCCATCTTCGCGGAACAGGGAGTTGGTCAGCTCCATGCTCAGTCTTTTCTTGTAATCCTGTGGTTTGTCCTCTGACATGCGGAACAGCACAGCTGCTGCGTAAGTAGCTGTGAATGGAGATTAGGAGAAATATAAAGAAGTGTCTCCCCAGTATTTGTTACCCAACACCACAATCTCTATCTCATAAGAAACTACTAAGTCCCAACAGAAACTGCAAGTCACTCAGGCCACAGGAGAGCTACTCACCAACACCTTCATTCCGTGAATGGAGCAACTCGGTCAGGGGAGCCGTGGCACCTTCCTGCTCTATCATTTCAGCGCCTTCTTTATCGGCTGCCAACTCACAAAGCACTCCAGCAGCCACACGTTCTATGTTCTCAATGTCATTGTACAAGAGCTGCAAAACATGATATGATTAGACATACTCAAATAAAAATCACCAATAAAAACAGCTTTCCAAATAATGTAAATTTTACCTCAAAATCAAAGAAACAACAAAAACAAAAGGCAGCACACGAAGACCTTCACACACATTTCTTTTATCCCTCAAAGCAAATCATGAGCCAAGTGTCTCACCTGAACGAAGATTGGGATGACGTTGAGGCCTCGAATGATGGCACGGTTGTGCGACTCACGAGCCAGGATGTGCAGGGCTCCTACAGTGCCCTCAACAATTTCCTCCATGCGCACTCCATCAGCATAGGCCCCGATGCTGCCTGAACCACCACTAGCAACTGATGACCGTTGCTAATGAAAAAGAAGGAACCAATGTTTAAAAACTGGTGTTGAATGAAAGATGATACACAAAAATAAGCAAACAAGTTTAGAAGACTTCTATACACAAATATGTATGCATCTTACCCTCTGTGTGTCTTGGAAGGCCCTGATGAGTAGTTGCACCAGCCTAGGGATGGCCCCAGACTCCCTCAGAGGCGCGTGATTGGCTGGGCACAAAGCCAGGTTTCGGATGAGGCCAATGACAGCCTTGACCAAAGGCCACCTGGAGGGGGGATGCAGGAGGTTCACAATGATGGGGATGCCATTCTTTAGGCGGACAGCATTCTGGGCTACTTCAGCTTCGGGATGCCTTGCGGTTAAGTGACGAAGAGCACAAACCTGAGAGGGGGAAAAAAAAAAGAGAATTAATTCTTCAAATTTATTAACAAGTTCATACAAACCATTGTAAGTAAAGATTAAAATATCTGAATAGCTAGTAATTGTAATGGTAATTGTAATTATAACTATAAGAGTAATTGTAAGAGTAACAGTAATCGTAGTTGTTATTGTAATGATAAGAGTAACAGGGATAATAAAAAAAAGAATAATAAATAAAAAGAATAAATAAAATAATAAAATATATGCTCAGTTAACTGCACACTGGACAGACCTCTAAATTTACCTTCTTGACTCTCCCCTTGACAAAACACCTGACCCAAGAAACAAAAAAACAACTCACAGCAGGCTCCGTAATCTCCTCCCTCTCTCCGGCATTGTAGATTGTGGCCACGAGAGCCTCAATGCCCCCCAC
The DNA here is from genome assembly GCF_015228065.2 of Penaeus monodon. Classification (NCBI taxonomy): domain Eukaryota; kingdom Metazoa; phylum Arthropoda; class Malacostraca; order Decapoda; family Penaeidae; genus Penaeus; species Penaeus monodon. The sequence goes on along the minus strand of NC_051428.1, from coordinate 5,566,327 downwards.
TTGGCAAACGGTGATCTTGTTGCGTTGGTTATTGCAAGTCAAGTTGGAAAGGATTCCAGCAGCGCAAGTTACCACGTTGATGTCACTGGCACGGAGCAAGTGCACAAGATTCTGCAGAAGCTGGTCCATGCTGTCCTGCAATGCCAATATCTGGTTGATTAACAGGGGTTCATTTGTTACACAAGAGAAATGGTAATGCTAAAGGCTGCTGCACACTGTGGGGGTAAAAAACTTAAGAGGCACATTCACAAAAATTTCAAAATCCTATATTCCTCTTTTTAAAAAAATATTACAATAAAACATGACTTCTGATATCTAATCAACAGTCTCTTTCTCTCTCATCTTGTGATATTAAGTTCACCAAAAGATACATACGACTTTGGTTGCAGCATCTGAGAGGTTACGCAGCGTCCACAGGCAGTTTTGGACAAGGCGGGTTGACTGGTGTGTTAGGTGCATGGCAAGTGCCTGCATGCCACCAGCTTCAACAATGGCTGGCTTGTTACTTGAACACACAGACAAAACTAAGAAAAAAAAGAAAAAAAGCAGAAAATTTAATCATTAGTAACACAATGTCAAAATAGATGTTGCATATAAATCTATGTCTATCACCACCAATCACATCTTCATTCTTAAGAAAATTCAGATACTGGATCTCAGGTCTGTATTTTCAAAAATAAATATTAGGTCCCAGCTTTTGTGCACTCAAAAGATAATGCAAATAAGTCCTCATATGTAAATATGGTAAAAAAGGTAGGACCCCAATATTTACTTTGCATAACACAGCTTTCAGTATCCAGATTTTAGTATCTTTCAGCCTTCAAATCCTGAACTTCTCTCAATCTCAAAACCTTCCCTTACCTTTGAGCACCCTGGAGGTCGTCCACAAGAGCTTCTCATAGGTGTAGGAGCGTAGGATTCGAACCAGCTCCTGAGGTCCCTGAGATGCTAAGATTATCAGCTTGGATTCCTGGTTGCCATACGCCAAGATCTGCAAGCAGTCTGTGACGATGGCAAGGAACTTGACATTGTTGCGTTGGAGCAGGGCAACCATCTTCTGGAGACCTCCAGCCATGCGCACTGCTGTCTTAGAGCCTTCCTGGTGCAGCAGGAGGTTGTGGAGTGTGGTGATGGCATAGAACAACACTGACTCTACTGGTGAGCTGTGAATAAAAGATTCAAATAAACTACATTCCATAAAAGAAACATTTTCTCATGGCTAAATTTTACCTTACCAGTACTTTACTTTTCATCAGTAAAAATAATGACATCTCTCAATGGAAAATCTTCCGTTATTACTATACCTAAGAAGTTTCACCAATGCTGGAATGCCACCGGACTTGAAAATGGCCAATAAACCCTGGCGATGATGAGACAAATTATGCAGGGCCCCAACAGTTACACGAGTTGTCTCCAGGTCGTTGGAATTGGTAAGAGCACGCACGAGGGCAGCCACCATCTGTTGGGAGTTCATAATGGCATGGCGCGAGGCCTCCTTCTTGCTAAGGCGATGGACCATCATGGCAGCCTGGGAGACAACTACCTGATCCTCATCGTTGAGAAGCTTGATCAACTCTGGGATGGCTCGAGTTGCTAGATCAGCATCATCCTGTTGGACAACGGAATGTTAATATCTTTGATCCTCTTCTATTATAATATCAATCATAGCCCATACATACATCCTCCTACTCTTTCTAAACCTGCTATGGTGAGTACACAAATCACCCACACTAACCTGATAGTTGATCAAGTTGACAACAGCATGTTTGAGCATCTGTGAGGGCTCTGCCAACCTCTGCACAGCTGTAGGCTGCTGGGGGTCAAACTGGGTGGAGGGGATCTCCATGCCCTCATCCAGTGTTTCTGGGAACATGGCAGCACGGACACGCTGGGAACGTGTCTGATTCAGCTGCTGGTTCATGTCATCAACCTTTATACAAGAAAAAGTGACAATATTAATCTTTGGTATATGCTACAGTATACATTAGCATGTGCTGATACATAAAATAAAATGAAATGCCCATTTACACCATATACAGAAAAGACTACCCTGGTAGTACTGAACACTCAAGGAGGGCTCTCCCCTCAATTCTACCTGCTCACTGGTGAAGGCAGCCTGGTTGAATCCCTGCTGTGCTCTGCCCTCCATCCATTCTGTGTCCATCTCCTCCTCCTTGCCAGTAAGGGAGGGTGCATTGGTGGTTGCACCAGAGTGGATACCTGAGTCACTCATGTAGGTGTTCTGCTGCCACATGGCAATCTGTTCCTTGGGGTTCTGCATAGGCATGTCAGCAGGGTTGTGGTAACCCCCTTGCGACACTGTGGGTAGGATGAGAGAAAAATGAGACATGTGTTACTTGGTGCTGTAAAAATTGCATATAAACTAGATGGAAATTGGGCTAAGTAAAAGAACCCATACAGTAACAAGTCAGAAAGAAATACAGAAGAGAAATATTTGGTCTGTTTAAATTTACATTTCCTTAAAAAGTACAACTGAAGCTGAAAGAATGAGCCTCTTAAATAAAATTACAAACCTGGTTATACCCAGAAGTAAGAGATAGTCTTATTTCAATTCATGCAAATCATTTTCCCATGCACTCTCTAGAATGCAGCTAAAATAGTGGAAAAAGACAGAATCTACAATAAATAACAGAACTAGAACAAAATTATGTTAATAATCATACATTTAGTAATCTAAACTACCTTGCAATTATTTTATTGACTTTACATGTAACACATGCTATTTTTTGGTCTGGTTTCATGACCTGTGGGATAATGTTTAACTAAACTTAACCATGAAAAGGGAAAATTATAAGGAAAAAGGAGGAAAGGACTTATTATATCTGTCAGCAAACTGTCCAAGTAACAAACTTCTCATTTCTTTCCAAGTCACATCTAACCCATAAAAGTTTGCGATATGTACATATATATATATATATATATATATATATATATATATATATATATATATATATATATATTGTAACATACAAAGAACTCAACAAAACACAGTATACTACAAGGACCTCTCAGTGTAACAGATTTTCCTACTGACTGGGAAAAGCATCTCAACCAAAGTGCATTTCAAAAGATCCTTCCTGCAGCGAGAAACCTCCCCCCCCTTTCACCAGCTGACCCTCTCACCTCACGCCTCCCTGTGTCTCCCCCAAAATCAATATCTTGAAAGAACACAATTCACCCTCGAGATTACACTCCTCCTCAAGTAACGTTCCTTCTGCACCCATACCCTGCAGTTTGTGCACTGTAAATATTTAATATTCCTGCTTCTTAACTTCGGCTAGTGTAGGCCCTAACAAAGTGCATAACAAAGTGAGGTGGATCTAGCTACTGCAAGCTTGTAACAGCATAAATTAGTATATGTAAAGTCTAAACTCAAAATAACATACATACTACATACACAAACTTGCAATAAGTTTTTTCACACTGTAAAATTCATGCAGCTTCTTACTCTCTTTCGCTAAACTTTTAAGTGGATTTGCATTTTCTACTTAACAGACCAAAAACTTTCATATATTGGTTTTACAGAGAGCTGTATTATAACGAAATACCTCACACATTAGATCATTTGGAAAATTTAATGAATATTCTGCTTTTCATTACACAAGCAGTTCATTGAACCTCTTCATTCTACAGATGTTGTATCCACTCCAATATATAAATAATAATGGGTGTTACCATGATGGCCAGAACACAGACACTCACATGTGGCATTAGAGGATGAAAATTCACCTAGCAATAGATAATGAAGCTATTACTACATCTTGACAAAGTAATAAGATTACAGAGTGAATGAGTGACAGAGACAGATGAGGAGAGGCACTGGAGAGAGAGAGAGGTGAGGAGAGGCAAGAGAGAGAAAGAGAAAGAGAGAGAGAGGTGAGGAAAGGCAATAGAAGTAAGAGAGAGAGAGAGAGAGAGAGAAGAGAGAGAGAGAAAGAGAGAGAGAAGAGGAGAGAGAGAGAGAAAGGAGAGGGGAGAGGAGAGAGAGAGAGAGAGAGAGAGAGGAGAGGAAGAGAGAGGAGAGGAAGAGAGGAAAGAGAGAGAGAAGAGAGAAGGAGAGGAAAGAGTGAGGAGAGGAGAGGAGAGGAAAGGAGGAGAGGAAAGAGAGAGAGAAGAAGAGAGGAAAGAGAGAGAGGAGAGGAGAGGAGAGGAAAGAGTGAGGAGAGGAAGGAGAGGAAGAGTGAGGAGAGGACAGGAGAGGAAAGAGAGGTGAGGATAAAAGAGGGAAAAGAGAGAAGAGAAAAGGAGAGAAGAGAGAAAAGAGAGAGGAGGCGAGAAAAGAAAGAGGAGGCGAGAAAAGAAAGAAGAGGAGAGCATGGGAGAGAAGAGAGGGGAGAGAAGAACTTATTGGTTGTTCGCTTGTTTTCACTGTTCCCCCCTTTTTTTTTATTTTTTATTAGCAATTCACTTCCCTGATTTTCTGACTAGACTCCAGCTCCGTTTCTCCCACTGCCGATAAAGCCAAGAGCGGAGACTTGCAAACTACATAAGCATCAGAGGCTCAAAAGAATCATCTGCACTGGCATCTGTCCATGCAACCAGGAAATAGGAACAAGCCATCCAGTGCCATGACACCCCCTGTATGAGTATAAGCCACCTCACCTGCCATTAAGGATCAGCTGATTTTAATTACATCCAGACTTTAGATCTCCAGACTCAGACAGGGATAACCCTTGATTAACAGACACATTACAACACTGACTGAATTTCTACAGGATGCCCCATTGTCTGAAGAAGGCGAGAAGGAGAAGTCAACAGACTAAAATGAATTGCTACTAAATTAGCAGTATTTATCATACATGTAAAGACTGAACTTACAAAGAAAATTTCTCTTCAACTTCTTCCATACATTTGACTAAGCAAATAAGAAAGATGCTCTAAGTATCTTACAGTTCACTCACAATATCACTGCAACCAAGAGCAACACAGAATTCCTTGAGGCAATATCCATAGCCTCAACTGCTTGTGTCAATAGTACTGATGATGAGTGTCAAGAAAAAATAATACTACAACAATGAACTGATGAACACAAGGTAAACTATGTTCACTCGGATCCACTTGCATTGTTTGGTTTTCATCTATCTGCCACTTCTCCAAACACAGAACTGTCAAAACATGTGGTGAATTGTCTAGATCATACCAGATCACATCATAAGCCTGAAAGACCATAGAACACTTCTTCAAACTAATAAAATCACAGAGCTGAATTGCAACAACTGGAAAGGAACAGCAACCCTAGAATTCAAGATCTGCAAGGGTTGCAAAAAATCATTCCATACAAACAAAGCCTGCAAAATGAAGCAAAGGTGTAACTTCTCTGCAACAGACTTGGTCATACAACAGAAGACTGCCAAAGTAAGTCACGAGAAGAGAGAAAAAGTGCAGTTATTCATAAGCATAATGACAGGAACTCTAACAATACACCTGTCATTCAATCATTTCATTCCAGCATCCCCCTTCCAAAATCTAGAATAACAACATACAGGTCCATGGTTTGTCTAAAAATCAAAGCCCATTCCACATGAAAAAAGTGATACTGAAATTAGAGGAACATCAATCTTTATGGATCCACTTGAGACTGACACACTCCACATCTCAAAATGGTATTTTACAAAATCTGGATGGCACAATATAATCCAGTACTTTTCTATGTTTGCCAGTGGGAGGGCTTTCAAAGAGCCGTTTAGCTTTGGGATAACACAAATTGAACAATACTATAGCACATAAAAATAGTCAATCCAACATTGGAAAGATGACCAAAGAAGAAAACTCACTGACCATGCAACTGAAACCAGTTGGCAGTGGAGCAGTATCAAACTACAGCAAGGGTTTAGGCCAGATAATGCAATAATCACATTTTTAAAAAGCAGATGGTGCTGCAGCTACCACGAGCAAGGCAAGGTCTCAGCTTCTTGCAAACCACTCATCAAAGAGAGAAGGAAAGAATAAAGGAATAATAAAAAATAAAAAAAGGTCTGTTCCTATGGGCTCAACCTCTTCTGCCAAGAAAACCTTGCTTTAACTTGGACAACTGATGACTTGGTATCTTTATGATGTTCATGGGTCTTAGGACCAAGTGATACACCCTAAAGGCCTTTGACGATGTACAACCACAGCCACTAGCCACCCTCTTCAAAATCTTCCATCTGGATAATGACCACATAAATGGAAACAAACATATGCAGTAGGACTATAAACAAGATCAATAGCAAAGCTTCACGGACAAATTACCGATCAATCTTTTTATTCTCAGTACTTGAGAAGATACTTATTTCTCAAATTATAATTTTTCTGGATAAAGTAGCTTTCCTCCTCACAAGTGCTGACTGGAATAGATCCCTGAATAGATGCAAAGATATCGTATTGACCTTAACGCTGATGTGCTTTTCGATCAAGTTTGGTATCAAGGGATTATTGAAAAGTTTGAAGGTTTTCAACAATCCGTTCTCCTGTGAGCATCCAGTGAGAGACAGTGTACCTCAGGGAGGTGTGTTTTGACTTTCATTATGGATTATATTTGAAAATCCTACAACTCATTTCCACAGACTCAAGGATAAATAGATGATTACATCTTGACCTTCACCTTTGACTGAGATAACAAAGAACTATGGTCAAAGAAATCAATCAAGTTCCTAAGATGAACTTAGCTTGGGACCACATCACTGGGAAGTCATCCTAGTACTTAAGCACCTAACTACTACATAAAACTCGCAATTACAAGATTCATCCTGGATATATAGTTGTGCTATCCAGGCCTGAAACCAATATTCTTGGCCTGAAGATCTATAAAGACCTTGCTGTCTTCTAGCCAAGAATGCAGCAGAGGCATGAAGAACTTATCCCCTGCCATTGGAATGGAGCAAGTTGTACCATGTTGTACAATTCCTAAGCATGCTCTGCACTCGAGTAATCACAATTTGTGGTAATCTTGTCTCCCATTCCATCTCTGTCAGAGTACACAAGCATTCAACAAATCTTCAATCAGTATAGCATAGACAGGGCATTTCTGGTGTGTCTCTTATGCACAAAGTTCAGACAATGTACATCTCACCAATGCTCCATCTTCCACAGAAACCTCTGACCTCTCACAACACTGGGACTGCATGCTCCTTTCTTCCAACTAGTAATGGAAACAACCTAGATCCTGATACAGCAATGCAGGAATTCAAGCTAAATGTTAATGTGTGGCAAAATCAGCAGTACATCTACAGTACTTGCTTCACCCTGCACTTTTCCCTTTGGAACAAATGAAGATCCATTACCAAATACATACATCATACAGATTGTTGAGAAAGGTATGAGAGAAAGAGAGAAAGAGAAAAACCAATATCAATGAAATTATCAATATTTCATCATCCACTCAACACACACATACAGGAACACGCACTTATTACCATCTAGAAATAATGCAATTCAACTAGCTGCATGCTCTTAACTTATACAAGAAATATCTGCCCTAAACCTGCAGCCAACAACCCAACAACTGCAGCATATATCACACTAGGAGAATATTGTGTAGCTATGACGTACAACTTATGATGGGAGTTTTTTATTATTATTATTATTGAACATGCTATATATTGCCTCCAAAATTCTACAACACTGTTTACACAATTTTAATATTTCAAACACAGCAGAACTAAAGTAAATGAAGAACTCATATTTCTTTTCTTCACTTTCCATGAACTCATAATTGCAGTTATCAGGCTGTCATCTATAAGGGCTTGGGAGAAAGAAAAAGAAAAGGAACCTACTTTTATTACTAAACGTAGATGCATCAAATTACCATTCCAAGGAAATGATACAACATGCTCATATAACAAGTAACTAAAAGAGACTAAAAGAAAAAAAAGAAAATGCAAAGTAGAGTACAAGAGTAAACATTGACAAAGTTTGTGCTGGAAGACCTACGATAAAGAGGTGCGGGAAGGTGTAGGAAAAGGTCCAAAATTAAGCGTTAAGACCTGCAAAAAGTGTCGACAAGACATAAGGCAGAGAAAAAGTATATTACATGTACAAAAAACTGTTATTATCAGAATCAGGATCCAAATCTAGTGAAAACAACTGCACTTTACAAAGAGGGGTGAGTAGAGAAGTGGAGGGAAGAGGGGGGAGGGAGAGGGGGGGGAGCTTTCACATACTCTTAGGGATGGGAAACAAGCTTGGGACACAAGACAGTTACAGTTCAATTCACACAATGTGGTTATTCAACAATGGTAAACTATTCACCTGAATTCCATGCATAACCATTATCTACTTTTTCTTCACAATATATTCACAGTCTCTAAAAAAACAACTGCAGGTTGATGATTTGACAGCCATTCTAATTTCAACCACTTCCTCTCTCAAATATTTGCCCTACAAGTTATCAAAAAGAACTCTTACAAAACTTTCTGCGGAAAAAAACAATCCCATACAGATACAACACACAGGCACACTCTCTCTCCCACACATACTCACTCACTATCCATCCTACACACATTCATTGTCCTCCCTCCCACACACACTTACTTACTCACTCTCCCTCCCACATGCACTTACTTACTCTCCCTCCCACATACACTTACTTATACACTCTCCCTCCCACACACACTCACTCACCCACTCACTCTCTCTCCCTCTGACACCCACTCACCCACCCACCCACTCTCTCTCTCTCTCTCCCTCTGACACCCACTCACTCTGCCTCCCATACACTCATCCAACCACTCACCCATACATCCACTCATTCACCCATACACCCACTCACTCACATTCACACATTCATTCACAAATGAATGAAAAATCTACTTACTTGGCCGGGCTTGCTGAGGCATCTGATAACTCATCCTGCCTGCTCAGCTCTCCTCACTCTGAAACAAATAAAAACAATATATCAATCAAGCAACCAAATACTTGATAATTGACATAAACACACAGCAACTCAACATTTTAAAGATGGAGAGAGGGAGAGGGAGATGAAGCGGGAGAGGGAGAGGGAAAGGGAGAGGGAGAGGGAGAAAGGGAGAGGGAGAGAAAGAGAGAGAGGAGAAAGGGAGAAGAAGAGAAAAGGGGAGAGAGAGAAAGGGGAAAGGGAGAAGGAGAGGGAAGAGGGGAAAGAGGGAGAGAGAGGGAGAGAGAGAGAGAGAGAGAGAGAGAGAGAGAGAGAGAGAGAGAGAAGGAGAGAGAGAGAGAGAGAGAGAGAGAGAGAGAGAGAGAGAGAGAGAGAGAGAGAGAGAGAGAGAGAGAGAGAGAGAAGGAGAGAGAGAGAGACAAAAGGAGAGAGAGAGAGACAAAGAGAGAGAGAGAGAGAGACAAAGAGAGAGAGAGAGAAGAGACAAAGAGAGAGAGAGAGACAAAGAGAGAGAGAGAGAGAGAGAGAGAGAGAGACAAGAGAGAGAGAGAGAAGGAGGAGAGAGAGAAGAGGAGAGAGAGAGAGAAAAGAGAAAAGAGAGAGAGGAGAGAAGAGAAGAGAGAGAGAGAGAGAAGAAGCAAGAGAGAGAGAGAGAGACAAAGAGAGAGAGAGAAAGGGAAGAGAGACAAGAGAGAGAGAGAAGGGAGAGAGAGAGAAGAGAGAAGGAGAGAGAGAGAAGAGAGAGGGAGAGAGGGAGAGGAAGAGAAGAGAGAGAGGAGAGAGAGAGAGAGGAGAGAGAGAGAGAGAGAGAGAGAGAGAGGAGAGAGAAGAGAGAGAGAGAGAGAGAGAGAGAGAGAGAGAGAGAGAGAGAGAGAGGGGAGAGAGAGAGGGAGAGAGAGAGAGAGAGAAATGCCCAATCCAAAAAAAGAGACAGAAAAAAAAAGAAGAAGAAGAAAAAAAAAAAAAATCCTACCAATTAAAAAAAGCAAATTAGGCAGATGCTATCAAGTATTGACAGGAAAGCAGTATAATGATCTTCTTGCACTTGCTAAATGATGGGATTCAGGCTGATTTAATTTTCAAAACTCATGGAGTTCTTGTAATAGGCATGACTATGAATTACAAACAGGTAAATGAAGACTGGACTTCTTTTATTCTATTTTATTATTAAATTCCTAAATACTCATTTGAAAGGAAAATAAAATATATGAAAACAGATAAAATATTGAACAATCCCACCAATCTATATAATATGGTTCAAATATTGTCTATTTTCTGTACACCAGAAAAGAAAGATGTTTCAACAGGAAATGTTCACAGAGAAAGTGCCTTAACATTTACACTTATCACCTACAGGAGAAAAGTCAGGCAAAGCCAAACCATAAAAATATAAAATGACCAATGGAGAAACTATCCCACTGACACCAAGAGCAGATGTACACAAGCACTGTTTCAACGTGGCTTTATATTTATTTTCTAATAGCTTAATGTCATCTATTTCTCAACTCTTTACCTATAGATGGCTCCACAAAGAGTAACTTAATAGCACTAACTCATCCCCTTACTTCCCAATTCCTAGAATTTTTATAAAGAAGTCTTTTCTTATGACATTTACTATAGATGCCAAAAATCAAAATACAAACAATGGGGCAAAAACTGGGTAAATGTGGTAGGGACCATTTAAGTGGAAAAGGGGAGAGAGGCAAGTAAAACAAACCAAAGAATAGGACATATTTCCAGTACCAATTAGCTATTTCTAATGATGATGGCATGCAAGTGACATTGACACATCTTTGGCTTTTATTGGAAAGCAAGGCCTCTGGCTGGTAACACTGTTTATACTCAAAATACTTTTGAATTCAAAGAAACTAGCATTATAACATACTCATCCAAAAAGACTGCATTCATCCACAGACACAAATTCTGGCTGAACTTCACCTTACAAGGATAAAGGTGAAATTATCAATGATGTTTTTATTCTGATGCATTAAATACATAAGAACATTCTTATTATCATACTAAAACTAAACCTTTTGCCACATTTATGCACAAATGCCAACCTTGACAGACAGACAGACACCCAGACCCAGACACACAAAATCTAAAAAACAAATAAAAAGAATCAGAACATTATGCAATATTTGAAACATATGAATTTAGTTTCTTCTAAGAACTACCTTCAATTGCAAGTTAAGACAACATGCATTCACTGCAATGACTTTATATTGTAAGAATGACTATTACCTAACAACTAACATTCTACTACAAATGTAAAGAAAAAATTTTTTTTTAATAAAGACTGCAAAAACAAGCGAAGACCTTTTTGTTGTACAACTGACAGCCATTTTGTAGCCAGCCCATTGGATATGCTTCATTCAGCTGACTCAACATCAAATGCTAATCAGCATAGCTTTTGCATCTGAATAAATGTCTTTTCCAGGACTTTGTTTGGTAATCACGCTTTTCATATCTGATACCATGACAAGCTTCATTAGAAAGGGATTTCAACTCTAAATTTTCACCAAAACATTGACAGCAAGGGTAAGCAATAATCTAATTAGAATTAATTACATTCTAATACACACACACAAACGTTTTTTACAAGGATGTACATAAAAAATCTTGGTAATTGAATATTTACAATTGTTAGCAATTTTGCACGTACACGAACACCACAATCCAGCATAAAAAAAATCTAAATCCGAGGATTGCAAAGTATGAGCCATGAGTTGACATTCTGGACAGTGTGTGGAGAATTGCTTGCGTAGTAACCACACCGAGACCACCTCCTCATTACTCTTGCTCGGGGGCACTTCTGGGAATTCACAAACATTGCCGTACGAGCCAAAAACAAAAACCCTGACTTTTGACCCCAGTCCCATTTTCTTCAATTTCAGCATAAATTTTTTTGTCTGCACAGATTATTTCATATAACAGTGAACATAGTTTTTACCCTTCTTTTTGTGACACTGTCCTGAAATTTTCCATATGCAAATAACATCATAAAATCAATAAAAAATAAGCATACTTAACATGATAATATATAAATTAACACTATAAATCAAAAAATTTATAACAATAATGATTATGGTAATTAACCCAATGCCTCCATGAAAATGACCTTACGACCTTATCCGATTTCACCTTTCCTTAACTTGGTGGCTTTAAATTATGATTTGGATATCAATGGTATTTTTATCATGGACATTATAATTACTATAACGTTATAAACATTAACAGCAAAATAACATAAAATATTTTCATAAATCAAGGAAAAGAGTAAACAGGCAAGACAGACAGTACTCGTAATTGGCTCATTGATGACTTAGTACAAGTGGAGCCATCAACGCCTAGCAACAATCAATAAAGTAAACTCACAGTGGGTATGTATGTACGTGCCATGCCCAGCGGCTTTGGGTTAAAATTTAAAATTAATAGAATAACTTACTCGAATAACTCAAATTTGTAGAAGATAACGTAAAACTGTTAAGTGTCCATAAAACTTGAAAAAAAAAAATGTCACAAATATCAAATCACAATTTTAATCTTTCTTTTAAAACTAAAAACTCAATAATCCACAAAATCTCTAGAGAGCAAAAGCATGTCCATTAAATTGCACTTATTATATGTAACAAAAAAAAATAAAAAAAAATCAACAGAAAATAAAGAAAAGAAAAAAAATCAACACTAAGAAATACAAAAAAAAAAAAAAAAAAAAAAATAAATAAATAAACAGAAAATAAAGAAAAGAAAAAAAATCAACACTAAGAAATAAATACAAAAAAAAAATAAATAAATAAAATTCATCATTTTTTTATCAAGATCCAATTTCCGAACAGTTTTTCACCAAATAATTAATCAAACAGCCAAGAAAAAAAAAAAAAAAAAAAAATCACTCATTTCATTTATCACTAATTTTCCAAACACAATCACCAATATTTTCTAATTATCATTTCGTTTTAATTTAATTTATCTAATTCTCACTATTTTTATTTTTCTAATTATTCTCTTTTCTTTCTCTTTCTCTCTTTCTCTCCCTCACGCTCCCACTTCCCCCCCCCCCCCCCCCCCCCCCCCGATTAAGAGCCGACCTCGATAAGAAAAATTAGATAACGATTGATAACCATTGATAACACACACCCCCCCTCCCCCTCCCCCCTCCCCCCTCCTTCCCCTCTCACCCCACCCCCCCTTGATACATTATGGGGGAGGGGGAAGTGGGGGGGGGAGGGAAGGAGGGGAAGGGGGGGGGTTTGAGATCGAATTTTCAACCTTATTTTAATGTCATTTTTTTTCTCTTTTCTTTTTTTTTTAAGAATTTTCCCGACCGGTGAGGGGGAGGGGGGGGTGGGGGGTGGAAGAAAGGAAGGAGACACCCGGGCTACGAGACCAGAAAGAGAGAGAGAGAGAGAGAGAGAAAACAAAGCCCACAAACAACGAACAAACAAGGACGAGAAACAAACAAACACACCCTCTCCCTCTCTCTCTCTCTCTCTCGCGCACACACAAACAAAACAAACCTCTTATTTCGCCTCTTTTCTCCCCTCGCACGCACTCACCCGCTTCCTCGAGGTCGGTGGCAGACGAGAATTCACCGTATGTTTCCCCTCGTTCGCCCGAAAGTCTCCGAATATCCGAAATAAGGCGAGAAAAGCGTCCGGATAAAGAGACGATCCGGAAAAACCTCTTCTCTCTCCCGCATCGATCGAGCCACTGAACCGCCCGGCGTCAGGTGCGTCCTCCGCCGAGACAAGTAGTTCCTTGTCGTCACTTGAGGGATGTTGAATATATATATATATATATATACTTTTTAAAATCTTATGTTGTTTGTGGGGATTGGTGTTTGTTGTATTGATTTTTTTTTAGGGTTATGTGTTTGGGTTTCCTTTTGGGGGGAGGGGTATGCGTGGTCCATGGAATGAGTGGTTTGACAGTTCCTTTAGCTTTTTGTCTGTTTTATATATATATATTTTCTAAAAATCCGTTTTTCAAGCCGAGGGTAATAATTTCTCGCTCTTTACGGTTCAGATCATTTAATAACCTAAGTCTTAGCGATGACTGGCACTGGTCTGATCTCCAATAATGCATTTCCCTGATGATGACAGCCAAATAAGTGAACATCCAAATTGACTGATTTTTTCCACTTATTTTCCCCTTTTTTTCAAATAAATGGAACTGGAATCCCTCCTTAAAGTAACAGAGACCAAAGAAATATATACAGCCTTTTTAGATCTATGACTAAAAACACCCATTAATTCTCTTAAAATCGGCATCCTTGCACTTTCCTAAATATTGCCATCTGCCTTGTATTCAGATTTCCAGATTTTTGAGTTTTTTTTTCCTTTCCTTTATTTCACGGATTTTCCATCGAAATTAATCCCGATTAATAAAAAGAAGGATATATACGTGATATTTCTAATGCAATATGACATAACAGGAGAATGACGGTAAGAGAAGTAAAGCGATTTAAGAGTAAGATAATTTGCAAGATGCAGATATCATTGCAATATTGACAGAGTGCCATAGATCATTCTGCAACATCTCTCTCCCTCTCGTCTCTCCTCCACTAAATTGTTAACTGTTAATTTCTAGCGAGAGGGAAAGAAAGAAAAAAGTTTATATATGATTAAGGAAATATACATGACTGCATGGTTGATCAAACCTTGCAGTTGCAATATCGTTTTTCTGCGTTGTGTTGCAGGGATATGAATGCGTTTTGTAGTTTTGGATTTCAAATGAGATTAAAAAGTGTTGGTTATTATGATAATAATGGTTCTAATCTTGATAAAAATGATGATAATGAAGTTTTAATAATGATAACGATAATAACAGCAATAATAGTAATGATAATAGTAGTAATGGTAGTAATAATGACAAAAATAACAGTAATAAGAACAATGACAATGACAACAATAATAATAGTAATCATGATAATAATAATAATAATAATAATAATAATAATAATAATAATAATAATAATAAATATTAACAACAACAATAATAAAAATAACAACAACAATAAATGATAATAAGGATATTATAATATATATGATATATATGTATATATATATATATATATAATATATATATAATATAGAAATATATAATATATATATATATATATACATATATACACATATATTATATCTACATATGTGTGTAGTATTATATATTATATATATATATATATATATATATATATATATATATATATATATATATTAATATATATATATTTTTATATATTTATCTAAATTATATTTTATTACTCTTATCTCTATCTCTATCTATCTATCTATCTATCTCTTCTCTATCATATAAATATATACATATACACATATATATAGATATATATATATATATATATATATATATATATAATAGTCTCTGTGTGTGTGTATACATATAAATGATAATACGAATATCATAATATATATATATATATATATATATATATATATATATATATATATATATATATATATATATATATATATATATATATATATATATATATATATATGTATATATAATACAGATTTATATAAACACACCGGATGTTCGTACATTTCCGCGTGTTCAATATCGATTTTTAGATTCTTCAGATGCTGACTAAACAAATCCCTGAAATTCATAACAATAGTATACAAAATTATCAGTGAAAGTAACTATTCCACCTCCTTAAGAAAAGAACACGCCACTGACTCAGAAAGATCAATATTCTTAATGAAGCAAACAAGAGGGAAAAATTTTCAGCATCCCACGAGGAAAACTGGGAACAGAGAAATGTAATAAGGGTTTGTAGGGTACCCAGTGTTCTATAGCGTTTTCTAATATTTTTCTTTTGTATTGCGAAGGATATCTTTGAATAAGGTTGAGGAGGAGATCAGACATGCGCGTGGGTTTGTTTGTATTGTGAAGGACCGCTGTAAATCAACTCCATAGCTGTGAAATGTTTTAAAAAATATAAAATTTACTTCCAGTGGGTGCCGGAACCACTGTTTGACAGACGTTGTTCGAAGGGGTTGAATACTCTTTTGTTTTGAGAGCGAGGAGGTGGAGAGAACGACGTAGATTAGCCTCCAGGAAACCAACAACATAAAACAAAATGGATAAATCCCTTTGACCATCACAAATAAAGCGTAGGAGCGAAGGACACCCCATTCTTAGAAGGAAAGGACCGAGCGCGGCGAGGGAATCGAACGAGGGGCGGCGAACGGCCATCTGGACCCGACCGCGAGGCGCAAAGACCAGGAAATTCTTGAAATAGAGATTTTTCTTTTGTGCCCTCCTATTTGTCGGCGAGTCTTAGAAGAGAAATTAAGCCTAATGCCGGAAGTCCCTCGCTGGCCAATACACGTCTTCTTCGACGGAAAGGAGTGAGCTGGACGGAAAATTTATGTCCTCTCCTTGACATTATTTTTGAAGATGAAAAACAGAGAAAGAAAAGGAGAAGAAAGAAGAGGAGGAGACATACTTGTTTATCTCTTACTTTGAGTCCCGGAGGAATTAACAGAATTAAGAAAACAGTTTTTTTTCCCGGCGAGGCAGAACAACAGGGCCTCAGGAAAACAAAACAAAAGTAACATTCATTATACAAAGGAGTTTTAAACTAATCGGCAAAGGGAAAAGGGCCTTTGAAACCCTGAGGTGTTTAAGGACCTCATGGGAACGGCAGCTCCAGGGTATGTGTTGGGGGGGGGGGGGGTATGGGAAAGGTAGGTATGTTTGGTAATATGATACCATTCATGAGGTATGGGTGATGTAGATTACACTAATATAGACTGTGTAAAAACTGTTTATTTATGGGTGAATGGATGATATGATAATAACGGTAAAGTTAATAATGATCATGGTAACGGTAATGATAATATAGCAGTCAAGATTTTTTACATTTTTAACAGAAACAAACCAAAACTGTTACTACCATTTATAATAATAATAACCATATAAAAAAGTATATTTAAACATATCACCATATCATCGATTTATTTATCCTCAACAGTTCCATAAGAAATAAGGTAATTCTTTCATCGACTCAAATTCCACATTACGAAGATAGAACTGTATTCTTGGCAAATTGTTTAAACCATTAAATATCCATGACATATGTAATTTTCTCGCTACTCAGTCCCCTTTCATTATTATAACGCATTTGTATCATTATCATTTTTTTAGAACACAAGTTCATTTCGTCACTTCGGAGCCGAGGGGGGGAAAAAAGAGATTTTATGGGAGCATATCGTCAAACCGTCCTTGTAAAAATGAATTTCGTTTGATAAGCTCGTGTATGCCGCCATGTTGCAGACACGAGCTACGTAGAGTCGATACTATCACAGATTCCTTCGAGTAACTAGCCCTTACGTACACGAAATGGCCCTCCCGACCCGGCCTGTGATCTGACACGGGTAACAGCCAATTACCGGGTTAACCATGACGCCCTAACATCAGCGTGGCGTAATTACTATGACTGGGTTACCGCGCTGAAGCTGGGAGGTCTGTCCACACGGTTGAACGGATGCATTTTCCTTGATCTTTATCTCTCTCTCTCTCTCTCTCTCTCTCTCTCTCTCTTCTCTCTCTCTCTCTCTCTCTCTCTCTCTCCTCTCCTTCTCCTCTTCTTTTTCTTCTTTTCTTGTCTCGGTTTGTAATTTTATGGTTAGTTTGTGGACTTATAGATAGATTACTAGAATGAATGAGAGAGATATAAATAGACAGACAGATAGATAGATAGAAGATAAGAGAGAGAGAGAGAACAGAAATACAACTCGCCGACGATGAAAATTAAGATCTAAAAAACGGAGTGAGATATAACACCACACTATACAAAAAAATCACCTCATTCCCTCCTCCCTCACCATCCCTCCTCCCTCACCAACCCCTCCCCTCCCTCACTACTTCCTTCCCCCCTCCCTCCTACACCACCTCCTCATCCCTCCTCCCCTCCCCCCACCATCACCTCCCCCTCCCCTTTCTTCCCCCCACACAAAAAAAACTTATAAATTATCCCAGAGTAAAAAGGCGGTTTCAGATCGACTTAAAAAACACCGCTAGCGAAATCACCGGTTAAAGCGAGGGGCGACATATAGCCTCGAGTGTTAAGCGGCAAAGTGAGACCACACACAACCTGTCAATGTCCTCGTTAAGCTTAAATCGTGTCTCTTAAGTTGAGTTCAAGCAAGTTGAAGAGTAAGTTTTGATTGAAGATGGAGCGTAAGAGATAGAAGAGAGTTGAGAAAGTGATAAAGTTAGGGGAAGGCTGGATCGAAGAAAATTGAGAATTTGATAGGGTAAGCTTTAATGAAAAAAAAAAAAAAAAAAAAAAAAAAAAAAAAAAAAATATATATATATATATATATATTATATATATATATATATATATATATACAGTTAGAGTAAGCTTTGATCGAAGAAGGCTGAGAACTTTATACAGCTACGAGTAAGCTTTGATAAAATAAAACTGAGAATTTGATAGTTGGCATAAGCATTGATAAAATAAAACAGAATTAGATACAGTTAGAGTAAGTTTTGATCGAAGAAGACTGAGAACTTTATACAACTAAGAGTAAGTTTTGATAAAATAAAACAGAAAATTCGATACAGTCAGAATAAGCTTTGATCGAGCAATACTTGAAATAGAAAATGAATAATACAACTAAACATTCGGAATATGATATAGTTAGGACATAGAAAACTAAAATTGTGGTACAGTTGAAAAAAAGCTTGGATTTCAGGTACAATCAAACTATAAAAATTCGACAAAGCTTAGAATACGACACAGTTAAATTAAAGGCTTGGCTATGGCATTGTTGGAAAAAATAATGTATTTGGTGCAAGTGAAATGAAAGACCAAGAAAGTAAGAGATATTTAGAATGAAAAGGCGAATGCTCAGCAGATGAAATATAAACAAGAAATATAAATCTTAATAAGGGAATGTTAGAATAAAATCACTGAATAAAAAAAATAAAAATAAAAAGACGCAATAAGACATTGGCATTTTATATTTTCGAATGGAGAACAACCAAAATAGGAAAAAAAATGGAAATAAGCTTTTCGATAAAAAGTAATTGGAGCAGAGATAAATATAAAGCTGACAAGAATATGAATAATTTAGTCACAGAACCTAAGAAGGACAAATTAAAATACGACTGTTTTCTCCCTTGACAGAAAACACGTAAGAAATCGAAAAAAGAAGAAAAAAAAAAGGAAACACGTGATCGGTTTTCGCACTAACACTCAACCCGGTTCAAGCGTGTTGATTTTGGCCGCAAAATATTGTGCTGTCGTTTCAAAAATACGTTTTGTGACTTAGATATAGCGCTCTATTGGCCTTGAATTGCTTCAGAAAGAGAAAGAAAGAAAGAGAAGAGAGAGAGAGAGAGAGAGAGAGAGAGAGAGAGAGACAGAGGAGAGAGAGAGAGAGAGAGAGAGAGAGAGAGAGAGAGAGAGAGAGAAGAGAGAGAGAGAGAGAGAGAGAGAGAGAGAGAAATACAGAGAGAAAGCTACTCATAATGAGAGAGAGACAGAGAAATAGCTAAATATTAGAGAGGGAAAGAGAGAGAGAGAGTTGATGCTATTTACAGGGCTTTGATATGATAAACAATTTATGTCCTTGGCTGTACATAGGTCCCCCCCACCCCCACCGTTCTACCTCGTGAGCTGGCGTTTTTCAGATAACTTGTTTACGTATGCACGCACACACACACTTTAAGTAAAGAAATGAATGAATAGATGCGTGAATTGATAGGTCAGAAGTATATGCAAATAAGTAGAAGGATACATATAAAAACTTATATATAGATATATAAATATATATATATATATATATATATATATATATATATATAAACTCTTTAAAATTACTGTATACTCCGAAATGTTCCATTTGCATATACATTCCACTCTCCTGTCTCTCCTAACATTCATACATACATACATACATACATACATACATACATACATACATACCTACAACCTACCTACGTACTTACCTACATACATACAAACATATTATATATATATATATATATATATATATATATATATATATATATATATATATAATACATACATACATACATACATACACACATATTACCCTGTACGTCTATAAATGAATGTAAATACGTGTTGTTGATAAAGCCTTTACCTCGCCGCTATCTGCCATGGGTTGCTCGCCACGCCCTTCCGAGCCATGGGTTATGTGGGTTAGAATGTCAATAAGGATCACATTCTGGTCTTATGATCTGCTGTTATCGGCTTTCGCGTTGCTAGTCATAATATTTTGATAACTTTTTTTTTTCTCCTTCTTTGCTTTGAGGGTTATATGATGAATGTGATATACTTGGTAGGTATGTGTGTGTGAGAGGAGGGGGAGAGTAGACAAAGAGGTGGATAGATAGTGAGAATGGGTGGAGAAAAGGGGAGAGGAGAGGATTTAGATTAGAGTGGTTACAGAGGGAGAGAGGAGAGAGAGAGAGAGAGAGAGAGAGAGAGAGAGAGAGAGAGAGAGAGAGAGAGAGAGAGAGAGAGAGAGAGAGAGAGAGAGAGAGAGAGACATACAACCAGACAGTGAGAGAATAAGAAAAAGAAATAGAGAGAGAGAGCCAAGAAAGCAGAGATCTAGGGCGTATTTAAGCGTCATGGTTGGGAAACATGGCGACTGTTAACATCCGGGACACTGAACGCGCTAACTATCTCCACCCAATATTACTGCGGTTATACTCTTTTTCTCTCTCACTTCTTGTTTATATAGCTTCTCGTAAATTGCATTATAGCATATCTGCTTTCCCACGTAGCTCTAAAACCATGTTATGAGAACCTACATGTTATGAGAACATGTAGGTGAGTTGGCGGGAAAGATAAGAGAGACAGATAACGGGGTTGAATGTTTTCTCATTTCCGTGTTTCTCGCTCTATATATTCACGCATTCTCTCTCTCTCTCTCTCCACCCTTTTTCCTTCTCTATCTGTCTCTGTCTGTCTGCCCGGCTCTCTGTCTCACTCTCCCTGTCTCTCTCTCTCTCTCTCGTTCCCACCCTTTTCCCTTCTCTCTCCCTCTCCCTCTCCGTCTTCCTCTCCCTCTCTCTCTCTCATTTCCACCCTTTTCCCTCTCCCTCTCGGCGCGTGCATTCACTTAAACCGCACGCTTGCCTCTCCCCAACAGCCTCTATTCACACCAGGCCTTTAGAAAATGGAAATACAGAAATAGCACCGTAACCGCGTGAATTCTTGTAGGATACGGAAGAGAAGGGGGAGGAGGAGGAGGAAGAAGAAGAGGAAGAAGAAGAAAAGAGAGAATAAGAATAATAATAAGAAAAGAGAGAATAAGAATAATAATAAGAAAAGAGAGAATAACAATAAGAAATAAGAGAGAGAGAGAGAGAGAGAGAGAGAGAGAGAGAGAGAGAGAGAGAGAGAGAGAGAGAGAGAGAGAGAGAGAGAGAGAGAGAGAGAGAGAGAAGGAAGGGAGAGGATAGAAAATCACAATATCCTTTAAATAAACCCACATCGTTACGAAAGAGGAAGAAGATGGGAGATGATAAAAAAAAAATAATAAAAAAAAAAAAATAGAAGAAACAGAAGAGAGAAACAAGAGAAACGAAATCACAATAACTCTTCATTAACCTTTTGTTTGAATCACCCCCGGAAATAACATTGGATGGGGTTTCTTGTTAAGCAGAAAAGCACAAGGTTTTGAAATGAGTCACCCCCGGTAGAGCGGCCCCTGGACCCCGTTACGGCGCACCGGGCCATTAAAACCTCTCTGAAATAATAGTCAGGCCTTTCTGAAATCTTCGACTCCCGCTGGTGTTTCCATTAGGTGTGAATACTAAGTCTTTTTTTCTTTTTTTTTTAGTTTTTTTCTCTTTTTTTGATGCCGAAGACTGAATGAATGTGTTCGGACGG